>NC_040879.1:42907851-43207851 GCF_003676215.2 Rhopalosiphum maidis
ATAATTTTTAGCAATAAACTATTATTATTACTTAGGTAGGTAATACTGATTACCTATGTGTATTTAATTTAAATATTTACTTACCGTTAAAATGATATTATGGAAATTGCCTACTTTTCTTATTGTCTATCTAAGAGTTGAAAATATAAAAAATACAAAAAGACAGAAACAATAAAAAAAATATTATAGGTACATATACGAACACGGATTAATAATTTATAGACATTAAACAGCAAATCGTAGATAAAGAATTTGGCTTGTAGAAATCGCTCAACGAATAAATCGCGTCCGGCGTTCTTCGCCCACTGGCGAGTGGCGACTAGCCGCTAACACGACATTGACTGTTATCAATTATCATCGTGCAATGCACTTTTGCCTAATACTACGTTTATACTGGGGATTTTTAAGTTATTAAATGTAAATAAAACTACGAAAACTATCTGGCGCGAACTGTTGTCGTTAACAAAGTGGTCGAGTTTCGGTTCTTGGAGTGACGTAGATGCACTAAGTGTACATTTAATATTTAAATGTTATAAGCCACCATAGTTATCTGCCTACCTTCCGGCCCGTTTCGGCATTTCAGACTTTCGGTGTAAATCATTTTAGTCACATAAATGTTGAGATATTATACTATTATCAAAACATAGTTTCTATTATTTATTTATGCGTGAATCGTACGCGTGCGTGTAAACGTAGGTCGCAGTTGAAATGTTTTAATAATAAAAGTAAAACCCGTTTATCATACGTGCGATTTTTGTTTACATTTTAAATTGTAATATTGTTTAAATTCGTACAACCGTTGCGCTAATAGCTTAATAATCGTCTATTCTTTGAAATGCAATCTGTCTTCGTGCATTTTGACAGCCCTCCCCCTTCCTCAAATACATACTTTGACATTGTTTTCTTGCTTATACATCAATAAATCATCGTGTATTAAAATACGTATTTCTGTTTTGTTACTAGGTACCTACTCGTTTGCAGTGGTGTATTTTTAATTTTTTTCTGGGGTTCTATCAAATCCTACAAAAAATGTATTTGATTTATCAATATTGGGCGATAAAGAACGTTTTTTTTTTGTATGTGGTTCAAAAATTTGTAATGTTGGAGATTCGACCGTCTGGCCTGATGGACACGCAACTGGTACAATAATAAATGATTTCAATGAACTTTGTTTTTTTTTTTTTATTGGAAGACATATTTTTTTTAATTCTAAACAATAAATAGATACAAGTATACAACTATGAAAAAAATAAAAAAAAAATTGAAAGTATTTATTAAATAATTATTAAATGTTAATTGTCAAATATGTTTTTATAATATCACAAATCAGAAACCGATTTATTTAAAAATAATTATTCTATATTAACTCATTTTATACAAAAGGTTAGTTAAAAAAAATCATTGCATTTGATGATTTGCAAGACGATTCTATGCAATACCTATACATTTTCTATCAGAAACATAGGCGAAATTATTTAAAATTAAAAACTTTATTTTTCGCATATAAAATTTTGTACCTATTACACAATTATTATACCGCTCGTACCTATTAGAAGTGTACGAATATGTGGACTTGATTAAAAAATTATACATACTACACAATATGAACATAATAATAACATTTATTTTTAACATTGATTATGGAAATATGGAGTCGCATAGTCTATTCTATGTAGTCGAATAATCGGTTTTATTAATTATTGTTTAATTTAGACATTTGACGTTTATTTTTATATTATAGCAAGTATTATTAGGTATTTAATTTTACGTAACAAGTCGCCAGTCGGTAATGTTTGTTACGTGGTGAAACCCGTAGAAAATTATTGTCAATTATACGTACTTAAATATTTTCATATTATTTCTTTTACTATTAATTCATATTTTTATCATTGACCGGCGACAGCGGTTATTCACAAGATTCTTGCGCTTAATATTACAAAATAATGGAGAGGTAATTATTAATTAGAATATTTTTTTGTTATAGATAGAGGATAGCCAAATATTTTAATTATTATTTAAAATATAATACCATATTATTATTATACATTAATACATCACCAATAATTTATTTATTATTAACTCTCCGTCAGTCGCATTGCTGTTTAAAAGACTGGACATTTAAAATTTTTAAAATTACTCATTGTAAGTAATTTACATTATTTGTGTACTTTAATATCTTCATTGTCCAAGAAGTCAAGCTATCATTTAATGCTATTTAAAACAATTATCTATTGTTTGTTAAATTTACATGTATTTTTAAAGTCACAAACCTGTCAAAAAGACCGTGTGTGACAACTGCGTGTAAATTGTCAAAATTTAAATGAAAACGATTCGGATTTCGGAATAATTTTAAAACTACCTATACAAAAATATAATATCTTTCATTAAAAAAAATTCATCTACAATATGTATTTTTTTTAAACATTATATAGCCATGGAATTTTAATAATAATAATTTAAAGAGTAAAAAATAAAAAATAAATTTATAAGTTGTGTATATCTTTAATAAATGTATTAATTATTAAAATTGTTATTTATTATTAAATGTTTAAATGAAAAGAAATATTCATTATATACAACCAAATATATCACCAAATCATCATACAATCATATAATATCATTATAATTCATTGTATATAGTATATACATTACACAAAATAGCTATAAAAAGTTGTTAATAGAGTTTTTTTTTTTATATTTTATTTGGCCTGCCCTAATAAAAGTGTCTAGTTTCGCCTATGATCATAGACATTTATGAACCGACACACATCACAATAGATTTTTAAAGAATAAATAATATGATTTTGTATTTAAAAGTTTAGTATATAATATAGGTTATACGAATATTAAAATATGCCTCATAGCTCGTAGTTGAATATTAATAATTTATTCTCAGTACACGTTGACAATTAATATTATTTCGATAGCAGTTTAATATGTTGTCAACTTCGTGTTAATACGTAAAAATAATGAAATGTTAAAATTGTAGAAATATGACATTATGACAGCAGTCGTCCATATCACTCGCTAATCTCTGGACAGAAAATAAATATTACGTAGGTAAACATGGTTCTTAACGAATATTAATTGGTAATACCATTGATTATATATTATTATAGATTGCTCACTGTCATAGAAAATATGTTGCGCGACAATTGAGTTCAATTGATTGCCAATAGGTAGCGTACTGGTAACGATATAATAATATTGTACTAGCGATAATTATGTTTTATTTTTGGTTGCTACCGGTCCGACTACAATCACGACACGACGATCGTAATACAAAATTACATTGTTTACATTGTTGTGACTATTTTCGTTATTTCACAACGCACCAAGCGCAATTGTATAGCGGCTGATTAATATACTACAATATTTATTGTAAATTAATAATTTTGTTTATTGATTTGATATAAAGTAGGTATATAAGTAAATTGTTATAGTATGATGGTCAGAAATTGAAAACAAAATAACAATTATTTAGTTTTATAAATAAATGCAATTTATTCAAAACAACCTTTAACGCGCAATTTTGTAATACCACATGATATTTAAAAAAATGCAAAATAAATAAATAAAAACTGGTGGTTTTCAAAATGTTTAAACTTAAAATAAAATATCCCATTTTTAAACATTATAAAATACATATTTAATAAAGTAACATCGGCAAGATTAAAAAAATAGCAATTAAAAAACGTCAAATAATAATAATATAATATAATATTTTAATTTCATAATTTATTAAAAAAAAAAATAAAATAATAACTTATTCAATGAAAATTATATTATTCACATACAACAATAATGAAATATTATTTATTAATTGTGTTTAAACACTTTTAGTTTTGCAATTTGCTGGACAGCCTTATTGTGTAACTCTGTGTTTGTCCATTTACATTCTTTAAATATTCTTGTTCTAAATAATAATTCTATTATATAAATAATGAAGTTTACACGTCGAAACATTTAATTTAAAAATATATTTATCAATTTTTTTTTTTGAAATATCTAAAAGTTTAAAAACTATATGTTTTTCGTGTTTTATTTTTTTCAAATTCTTCATTAAAAATGTTGAGACATGTATTAGTTATGTCCACAATGATATTTGATGGTGCTTTTAATCCTTGTGTTGATGGTTCATTTACATTAAACATCTTAAATGTTAATAATAATTGCGATTCATCATTTAAATCTAAAGATGTTATAAGATTTTTTTTACATTCATCACAACTAAAATTATTTAAACACTTATACGCCAAGTATCCTGCAAAATAAATGACAGCACAATTTTCTAATGATTTTTTAGCATTTGTGGTGTTAATAACTATAGTACCAGAACTAGTATTCGAGTCAGTCTCACAATCATCACTTAAATTATATATATTATCATTTAAACCGTCTTCTTGAATTTCTTCAGAGTATGTAGGTCTGGTTATTTGCACATCATTTAGAGTATCCACATTAAAAAATTCTTCACCATCTTCTTCACAATTAGAACTTTCAGAACATTTCATTAAACTATAAGAACAAATCGCACTAAAACAGCAACGAAATGTTCGGGCAGTTGGGTTCTTATTATAGCCGTTTTTCTGTCGCATTATGGAAAACATATTTTCTAATGGATCTTGTGTTAATTTGTTAGTCATTAAAAAGTATTCTTTATTTGAAATATGTTGATTCATTATTATTTTTTCTGATTCATAAAGACCAATAATAGCTGTTAATGTCCATTTAAGTCCAATGAAACACGGAGGTGTAGTTACTTTATTATTTTTTAAATTTATTTTTACAGCTTTATCAAAAAGAATACAAAAGTTTTTTAAATTTTGAAGGACTTGAGAATTACGTTTGCTTAGAGGTCGTCTATTTGGATTTGCGTCATACAAATTTTTACTGTTTGCAGAATCGAACATATCATTAACATTTTCAATAAAATTTGCTGTGTCTAGTGCGGTTTTAGTTTTTAATTCACCAGTAGAACACACGTTTTAATAGAAGCTGCAACAGATCTACTAAAAATTTGTATTGCCAACTTGCACGACATTTTTTGGAAAGCGTTTGGGGCATATGAGCGGGTGTAATTTTACACATGCCCGTGCAGTATTACTTTTTAAGTCAATTTCATAAGATTTTTTAATATCTTTAAATGAAATTAATTATTTTCAATTTTTTATATACCATCTAATAATTATTTCGTAAGCTTTTTATCATATGAGGCATATCGTAAATTAAAATAATTTTTGACCATTTATGTCTACTGATGGGTTTATTGTGTGTTGCACCAAGTAATGAAACATTCTTCTATTTTGTGATCCTTGATCGCAGACTACAGCAGAAGGTACTAAACCAAGTTCTAATAATTTTATTACGCATTCTTTAAGTATGTTAGTTAAATTATCCCCTTTTATTCCATTACCAGTGAAAAAATAACATAATGGAAATTTCCAATTTACGTACAAACAACGGATCATTATGACTAGTGCATAGGAGCCAATTTTGTTAGTTCGCCCTAAAGTTCCAAGATCTTCATATCCTTCTATTATGTCTAAAGCTTTGTTGTATTCTATCGCTTTTTTAATTGAAATCTCATCTAATAAAAATAATACTTTTTTTCTTGAAAACTCATACAAGAAACTTAAGTTAATTTTGTTCCATATACCGAGGTGAAAATCCAGTTGAATAACTAATTGAGTTTAGCCAACGACGCACTGTACTTTCGCCAGGTAAAATAATTTTATTTTACGCATATATTTATATGTTGATGGCGATTTATAATAAGAGATAAAGATAACTTTTTTCTTCACTAGTCCATTGCTTACGCGATTTGTGGTTAATTTGCATTGTCACTAAACTTTTTGAACTTATTGATGGAAATTCTACTAAATGTAAAAATTCTTTTATATTAATTTTTTGTTTTTTTTATATGGTTTAAAATTTTGTTTCAAAAAACTTATTGTTGCCCTTTTTTTGTTCAGTAGCTTTTGTAATCGTATGCATCGGTTTTTTAACTGTTCATTTTTTAATTGTAGATTTGGCGTAGAAGTAGTATTTAAAATTTTACATTATTTTTTTCGGAACTTGATGGTAATTCAGTTAAATCAGAAATATATTTTCGTGTATTTGGTGTAATAGAAAGAGATGGACTAAACATCGACGTTCCTGCATCATTTAAGTTAAAACTATTCGACATTACAGATGGGTACTTAATTTCGGGAGTTTTCACTTTTAACACTTCAGGTGACATTGAAAACAACGATTTAGAATCTATAAAAATATATTATTAAATTATATTTTATAATATGTCAGTTACAAAATTATAATATTAATAAAAATAAATCGTAAATAAAAAATAATTTTATGCTACATATTTTGTAAGGATTATTTTGAGACATTTTCTAACTTAGAAGAGACAATTAATACTATATTAAAACAAGGTCTCGGAACGGGCGGCTTTCATTTGGGCGACATAACCAAAGTAACATACAACAACATTCGTCGTTCGGACGAATTGATACATATCATTTGGGCCGAGATATTTATGAAATTCGTATACATGTTTTCCTTCCCATTTTTAAAAACTTAGGACTGTCAGTTAACTTTAACTAGTACTTTTACTTAGATTTTTTAATATTTAAAATTTTTATCCCCAATTTTGTACATATTAATATATAATAAATAATAAATTAAAATTAATATAAATCATATTATAAATAAAAATTATATATCATAACAGTACAAAATATAATAATACATTTTTTCATAAATGTTTATTGTTAAGCCTAGTTGGCCTATCCTGTAAACACGCCACTGTTTAATGTGTGTATATGTATAATTATTTTTGTATAAACATTGTAATTTTTTTATGATTATAGCACCTCCTTATAGTTAACATTTTGTATTTCCCAATGGCTGTTTACTATACAGTCACAGTATACTATAACTAAAAATTTACAATAAATTTAAATTATACTGACCTTGAAACATGTTATCTGTTATTTTTTCACGATGATTGTGTGATTTTTTTGGTGTTGTTATGATTGTTTCGTTAACATGTATGTAGGCATCTAAAAAATAAATGAAAGCGATGTATTGAAATAAATATATTTTTTTCAAATAGGTACCATATTATAATATAACATAAAAGACATGTCAAATATATTAATTATTAATTTTAATTGTAAAAATATGTATGCATACTTTGGGCAGTATTTTGATTTGAAACATGCCAAGTCCTATTTATAGGTGATTTTTCAGTAGTTAACTTTTCTTCTGGAATATTATCTATTAACTCATCTGAAATTTTCAAAATGATATTTGTGACAAAAAACAAAATACAAAAAGGTATAATTTTTACTTACTTAAATATTTGTTTGGTACTGCATTACGATTTAGTCGTGATTTTGGTGCTGTGGGATTGGAATAGGCATTCCTTTCGAAATGAGAAGAGCATATGAACTTCTTTCTTAATTTTTTAGGACTTAAGGATTCTAGTTTAATATTCCCTAAATTAATATTTTTTTCTTTATTATTGCAGCTTTTATTTAAATTATGGATAGATTTAAAATTTTTATTACTTACCAGAATTAATAATCCATCTTTTGGACGTTTTCTTCATTGGATGGAAAGGATGAAATATATATTAAATGTATTTCTACGTGTATTCGTACAATTAAAATATGCACATTTGTCACTTGACATTTTAATTTATTTAGAAACAACACAGCAGAAAATTAAAAGTATAAATAATAAGTAGACCCATATGGTAAAAATAACGATACAATTCAGTAATTTTTACGATACCCATATAATAATTGTCGAGTGATCGTTCAAATTTTACGTCCGTAGTGCGTAAGTTTGTCCGCATGAATAATTTGAATCAATATAATCTATTTTGAACGCGCGTACAACATTGGTTATAAATACATTTATAATCAATGATACTATTTATAATCAATCCTTTCATTATTTAAAAACGAGTCATGGTATAAATAAATTATAAATATACCAAATTAACACTCAGGGATCGCAGAGTTGATAAATTCAATAATAATCTTGTCAACTATCTATTAAAATATAAAAGTTTTATTCAAGTAAAGACAGTCAAGTTTTCATTTAATCGACTATATGATGTAAGTGTACAATTTATAATTAATGTCATAGGGTTAATATTAAAAATATTTTTTAACTTGGTACCTATGTCTTCAGTATAATTTAAGAGAGACGACGATACTTCGTGTTGAGTGCATTGAACTCAGTGCAACAGCTTATTATAGACACAATAGTACAATTTTTATTTTTACTCAATAATAATCCAATTTACAAAATATATATTATATGATAATGACAGTACATGTATTATGTACTAATGTGTTATGAATAAAATACAAAATGTACATAATATACCTTAACATAAATATGGCAATGAGATACCTAGGTAGTATTAATATAATTTAATAATTAGGTACTAATTTGAAAATAACTATTTCACCTATCTAGGGTTATATTTTGGATAGGTATTTAATGTTTATAATGTTTTAATCGTTGGCAGTGCGCCAGTACAACGATATGAGTAGAGTACTAGAGTATAGAATACAAGTAACGTCTTTATAGATGCTCTCACTGCTCTAAGCATTGAAAATATTTGAAATCATTAAATCAAGATTCCACACGTCTGTTTTTGCTGTTAAAATCTTAAGACTGATCCCTACTCCTATGAACTACACTAGCGATTATTGCGGTACACGCCATAAGTAAACACCGCGCGGAGCGCTACATAGCGGTACTCGCCATTTAGCGCGTAGCGTATTTTGTACTGCAGTGAGCTATCTATAGTATTTATAATCAATGGTAATACATACAATACAAGGAAAAGTTTAGTTACGCGCGGCGGCGGGTTTTTCAATGTTCGACCACGTCCGTTGGCTAATTTTAAGCTATATTTTATATAAATATTTTGTTCACGGGAAAAAACTGCATCGTCCGCGCGTGTCTACATAAATCGGAGTTTGCAAATATGAAAGAATATTTAGTTTTTTTTTTTTAGAGATTCTTTCAAACAATATATATTTTGGTTTTCGTTTATTTTTAGCGAAACTGTATTGTGTTTTTTTTTTTCAACCCAGGAAACGTTTATCGTCGACAACAATCCAGACAGTACATTATTATACGAATAGCATTATTATTTACTTTTCAAACATATTTAGTACGATTAATTAATAATAGTCATAAATGTAAACTTACGCTTGATATTTATGTAAACAAACTGTACTTATTTCTAAGAAAATGGTTTATTGTTGACGACGATCGATGCTGTACGAAACATTATTACTATAACATACTAGTATACTACATACCACAGTAAACAATATTTTTAGTTTTGGTAATTTTGTTATTGGACGAAAATAATAATAAATTTGTTGTGTTAATAATGAACTGTGAGTGAATTTTGAGTGATAAACACCCAAATTATACAGAGTGTGTCAAGTTATATAAATATTAATTAATATAGCACGGGAGCCCAATATCAACAAATACCTAATAGTTAACCGACGTAATCTCGGGACAAATTCCCACGGATTCACAGGTTATTTTCTTCACTTATTACGAGGTACTTAATATGTTAAGTGATGATTTCGAAGGACCATTTTAATAGTTTGAACTTGTAATAATGTGACTATTGAACAAGATTGGAAGCGCCTGTAATTAATTAGATAGGCAACTAAACTTGTGTATAACTCAAGACACTTCAGGAAACGACAGTATGAAAGTACCTACTTTTGTTCGATAAGCAATGCATAAACAATCCAACGACGAAGATACTGGTAGTATTGTCACTAACGACTGACTAGACCGACAGAAAACAACAAGGAACGCTCCGAATATGAGGAGACGAGGGAACGAGCAATTAAATGGAAAATAGAATTATACCGTTTAGTTGTATACTTATATATAAGGGAAGTATTTGTGATCAGAACGTATATATTATGCAATGACTTGAATGATCACTGAGTGCACAACAATAATTAGACACAACCTAAAAAAAAATCCATCCAATGACGACAAAACCGCTTAGCCAATCCAAACACACTACAACTGGATGACTTGGATGGCCATTCGCGCAATGTGCAATATATTGCCGAATTGCAGTAGAATAAATTATTGATACAAAATTGACTTTCATATGCAATATAGGCACGTGAAACGAAAAATAATATAATGATTATTGTATCCTAATGATGACGAAAATAACTGAAACGATAGGTGTGAAAAACGTAAATAAACATAAAGGAGTTGCTACATCATAGCGATCGTTTATTTCTGTTTACAATTGGAGTACCTATTAATCTATAATATATTATCGAAATTGAAATTTAGTTAATTTCACGGCATATCGACATTCATGTGAACTAATAGATAATGAATTAATAATATTTATACCATAATGTCCATAATATATTATAGTTATTACTTTATTAGTTTTTTTTAACACCTACTCCTTATTGTAATTCTATAAACACTAAACACCGTACAGTAGTGTGCATAGGTTCATATTATTACAATTAGATAATGTTGTTAAGTCAATAAGCCGTCATTAAACTATATTAAGAAAGTTTATTTTGTCCGAAAATAACAATACTTATTATAATAAATATTGCTGAATTATAAAATTAGTTTATGTTTATATATTATATACTCTTGAACATCTGAGCGCACAATAAGAATTACCTAGTTGGATAATATTGTGATTTAATTTCAAACAAACCAATCCACAAAGTAGTGGGTCTCTTTTCAAAAAACTGTTATTTTTCCTTGTGTCTTTCTTAACGTGAATATAAAGTAAGGAAATTTATATTTATAAATTTAAAGAGCCTATAAGATTCAAAAGATACCCAGCCATTTTCAATAAAATTAATATAGACTTCTTAAGACTAGGAAAATATTTATTGCTTATTTTCAGCCCATATAATATGTTGTTAGAGGTAAACTCACTTATGAATTTAGTTTTGGCTCACAAAAATGGAATATATATTTAATTAGTATTAATACTCTATACTCTAGACAAGTCGAAATTTTGGTAGCCTAAGAGGCATACAAAATTAATATTCCTATTATAGTGACCTATTTAATTTACATACTTATAGTATGTTGTGTAGTTATAAAGAATTAATAACAATCGAACACAAATAATAAAAATCTGTTCTGATTTAGCACCTTTTTTTCGAAGATCATGACTTTTTGCAGACACAATCCATTGAGAATTTATTAATTTATGCATTAAAAAAGGATTAACAAAAATGTTGTACATAATCGAAGTACTAAGATAAACATAAAATAATAAATATATTTATTGTTAACTTATTTTGCATATTATTGTTACATTACTATGCAACTACGTAAATGTTCCAAAAGAAAGACAACGTCTACCGCGTCAGCTCTAGTAACTTTTATATTTATATATTATTAGAAATATAGCAAAAATAAAATAAAAATACAAAAATGTTGTTTAAAAAAACATCGGAGGCCAAAACAAGGTTTTGAATGAAACGTCGGTCTAGAAACATATCATGATATAATTAAAATTAAAATAATATATAAATAATTACTATTCAATACATACATAATAAAATCGGTTAAATTAAATAGGTGATAGGTGACACAATTTTATGTAGTATTTTATAAAACAGTTTTTATCTATTAGATATAAAATATAAATATATATAAATATTATGCACCTACGTGTACCTATGCAATTGTAAAATAGTAACTCGTATTTTTATTAAAACTAAACACACCGTTTTTGGCTAGAAAATATAAAATGGAACATATTCAAATAATAATAGTATAATAGTTGTTACTAATCGTTTACCGTAATCACTGCTTGTAAAAACTACAATTCCAAAGTCTACGGTTAAAGACTGATAAACAAAAAATTATGATTAAACAATTTCATTTTGATTGCCTGTTGCCATTTTTACAAAATACAATCGTTATGAAATGTCATGATATATATATTTATATTACAGTGTATTTGTTATTTATTATTAGGCGTTGACTTGGACTGTTGAAATACACAAAAGTAATAAAGACTCTTTGACATCGATTTTAATTATAAACACCTAGAATTCCTAAGTCTTTAAACATTTTAATTTTTTATATGAGATAAGTGGAATTATGGTAAATTGATGATTGTTTAAATACAATGTTGTAAACTTAAACTTGAGTGAACCTCGTTGCCCAAATCATACTTAAATTATTAAATTTCGATTTTATTTAGTATTTTTTAAGAAAGGTTACTGTAATTTAACAAGCATAATGTATTTATTTATTTACTTCTGCTTTCGGAGGATTAAATTATGCCGTCCTATATAATCATTATTTCACCATTCTCACCCATTATAATGTTTCCGCGTTTATTCTCCTATGATATATTTCGCTGTTTCCATTGTAGTGTGTTGCTTCTGAACGTCTTTGAAATTGGTGGTTTATATTATTCTAGTTTACTTGCTATCGTATTTACTTATTTTTTTTCTTTATGTACTTCCTTTGAATTTGAATAAATTGATATCCAATATAATTATATTATCGCTAGAATGTCTTTCCTTACATAACTGACAAATTGTCACCTCCGCGACAGCATACTACATTCTAATTGCTTGCTATAAATGTTGATTGTATATTATAACCCAATCTAACCTATTTGGTTCTATGTGTATTCATCCGGTAATTTCCAAATGTTTTTTTTGTAATATATATTTTTTTTAGAATATTGAGTTATACATTACATAATCAGTGACGAGCGGACTAGGCAAATGATAAAAGCGCCGCCGCTGCGCACATGCTTAAAAAAAGAAAAAGGAAATTTATTTAATTTATAACATCAGTATGTTATGTTATCGGCATGTTGCAATAAAGATTTTTTTTTATTTTAGCTATAGTATACTTCATTATCTGTATTATATTAAAATATTAGAACAATTTTAAAAATGTTGTTAGGTATGTTAGTCAGAGCATCAATTTTCTTTGAAATTTACTGTTGCTGTTAAGACGTTTTGGGCATAATTCAAGTCCGGACGCGAGCTATGTACGCTACAACAGTCGTAAAGTAACAAGAACGAATGACAATAACAATAATTCGCATTTCGAAATAAAAAAATATCAGCGCATAAGGATGAAACAATAAATACATAAGCAACTGAAGATGATTGGGTATGATAGTACTGATAATCATAAAATAAAATAATAGTAATAATAATACACTGGTGTTGCTGGTGTATTGCGGCCGTGAACCACCACAGAGTATTTGGTAATGGCAGTGCACTCTGCGCGGAGTGTGATCGGTCGCCAGACGCTCATTGACGGCCGTCCATTACCGACAGATTGCAGGTGTTGGAATTCGAAATCAGCACTTGCCGCTCTACCCTGTCATCACGGGGACCGATGTACTATGTATATATAAAACCGATTCGATGGCTATACGATGTGAGGACGCCCGTGGTAGTCGACGTCAGCCCAGCCGTACGGCAGACCTGTTACGACAGTGTATACAAAGCAAATTGAATGACCCATTAGAAAAACACAGATCCCATTAACGTGGAGAAAGAGTTCTTCTTTGTTAAACACCATTGCTCCATTGTGCGTCGGCTAAACCCGGTGACACAGGAGTAGTTCAGACGTCATCGACTAACCACAATCATAACCGGCCTTACTAAAAATTTTTGTTCCTATTTTCGTGGTAATTTTTTTCCACTTTTTCCAATCACCGCGGTGGGTATTACCGAGTAGGTAGCAATTATAAATTTATAATCGACGGTATAGTGTGGTTTGAAACTCACCATTTGACTTTCAATCGCCTTGTATAGATAGATAATATACTTACCTATACCTATACTCGGTGGCTGCCATATGTATATCTACAAACGTAATGCGTGCACGTGCAAAGGTACTTCTACCAAAATCATCGTCTATGTCTGTGTATTACACTATTACTAACGCGAGCAATAATGCAAGTACATTTTTTATAGCGCGTTCACGCGATCAAGTAAAGGTCTAATTTAGATATTAAAAATCAAAACATACACAAACACACACACACACACACACACATATTATGTATTATAGGTAGTACTGGTAGTAGGTACATCGAACTATCCTACACGGTAATCGCTTTTCAGCTTCACAAATATGTGTAATACACTGATACCCATATAAAGTAGGTATAGTTATACAAATATATGGCGTATAAATAATATATTATTAGGTATGCGTGTTAATTAATTTTTTATGTATTGTCACGCATTATTATTGTAGTTAACTATATAATGAAAATCGGTTATAACAAATAAAGTGATTTTTATATACATATAACATTTATGTAATTATGTAATAATAAATGTATGATACATTTTTCTCATAATAACCTTTAAAAATAGAAATGGCGAAAAAGTTGTAAAAATTAAACAAAATATAAAAAAATACAATTATCCAAATGATAAATCAGTTTTTATTTTTTTATAATACGGTAATTTTAATACAATACTTGGTAATTTAGATGCTTTAAAAATAGTGTTTAATCAGACGCCATATTTAAAATTTAAAATTTTTATTTTTTCGTCACTCAAGGTAAGCTCAGACATGAATTTGGGAAAGTATCAACATCCTACGTTGAAAATTAACTAGAGGATACTGATAATGATAATGGTTTTATGCAATGTACGTGTAATGGTTATTGAATGTAGTTGTTAGTAAATTAATAGAAGTGTAACAATTGAAATTTGTTAAAAATCTGAATGAAGGATTGGTAAACAACTTTAGCTTGTAATTTTATTCATAAAATTTGCCTTAGCTATAAAAATCTTTTATTTTTTACTGCTTTTATTTCATTAACAGGTTTCAATTTAACCATAACCCAAAGTAATGTTATTTAAATTGTCTAGTTTCAATAGATGTTTTACGGTTGTTTTATTTAAATATAATTTGATATTATTGTGTTCAAATCAGAATTATTTTTGAAGAATGGTAATGCCATACTATATTGAAAAAAATCAATTTTATATTTTCGTTCGAGTATATTTATTAGTTACAATTATTTTACATTCAAATTCAACTAAACATCTGGACATCTGGTAGACTTTTACTATCTTTTATTGCTTATCAAGATTATTATTTCTTATCATCTGTTATATGTTTATATTTCATAATATCTTTTTGCATTTATACATTTGTATTTGTATTGAAGTTTCAACTGTAAGTTTTTTTCAAATATTTTCTATTAAGAATGTAGTTTTTTGTTAGTTTTTGTTTGATTGTTTCCATTTAGTGAATTATTCAGTGATTTCTACGTACTAGTTGTCATATAAAGATTTTTGTTCTCGTTATGGTGTGTAGTAGTGACATTTTAACCTCCAACCATTTTACATGTTTAACGGATTAAATTTTTTCAGATGGCAGTACAGCAAATCACTCAAGGCATGCTATGACATGAATTCACTTTTTTACCACTTGGGAGAGTATCAAAATCCTACGTTGAAAATGGACTAGAAGATACTGATAATAATAATGGTTTTTTGCAATGTACGTGTAATGGTAACTGAATGTAATTGATAGCAACTTAATAGTAGTGTAACAAAAAGTTAGTGTCATGAAACTCAGACCATTAGATTAAGTAAATGATTCTTATTTACCATTATTAACTTTCATACGTATCATTTAAGCTGATAACGTCATAAACACTATAAAATATGCTTTTATATGATAATTTTGACTGATATAACAAATTCATACTTTTAACGGCTTATAAAACACTGTATTCTCAAGTTTTCTCCAACCAGTATACATATTTAACTGACTACATTTTTTCAGATTGCAGTACAGTAGATCACTCAAGGCATGCTATGACATGAATTAAAATTTTTACCACGTGGGAAAATTACAACATCCTACGTTGAAAATTAACTAGAGGATACTGATAATGATAATGGTTTTATGCAATGTACGCGTAATGGTTATTAAATGTAATTGAAAGTAAATTAATAGTAGTGTAACAATTGAAGTTTGTTAAAAATCTGAATAAAGGATTGGTAAACAACTTTAGTTGTAATTTTCATTCATAAAATTTGCCTTAGCAAAAATTAAAATTATTTTGTACCATTCTACCTATAACTTATTTTATCTGTTTTTGTTTTTACTTTTATTGTATACAATTAGGATGTTAATTTCAAATACAAATATTGTGAATATCTGTTAATTATAATTTTTATGTAAATGTGTAATGTATAGTAGATAACCCTGGGCCTCCACACGAGTATGTCTCAGTGAAGCCCAGTAATCTCGTAGAGATAAAAAAAAAAAGTATTGTTATTTAAATCGTCTAGTTTCAAGAGATGTTTTACGGTAATTTTATTCAATTATAATTTTATATTATGTTCAAATCAGAATTATTTTTGAAGAATGGTAATATCATACTTTAATGAAAAAAACCTTCTTTAAAGTTGATGAACGAAGATGGAAACTTTTTTTCTACTAGTAAAAGCGTTTACGTTTCATGTTTCAAACCAAAATACACAATTATAATAAAGAAGAATGTTTCTTATCACAACGGTGATAAATACATTTTGACAGTTCTTGAGCATAACGAGCATTCAAGTGTAGATAAACAAGCAAGTATTCGACATTCGTAGATATTACATTTAGATAATACCTTTTACATACCAATATAATAGAAAAGATTTAAATTTTTCCATTTATTTAATATTCATATCACATTTTTCACAATGCTCAATGCTCATAATTATTAATTACTCTTACATACTTAATATTAATTATTTTTGGTCCCTTAATTTTTATGTCAATCACCTCAATGTTATGTAACACCTCATTTTTATTTGTTTTAATGTTTTGTTATTTATTACTTTAAATATTTTTTGATTTTTAGTTAAATATTCTAAGTGGGCAATATTTAGATACAAATATTACTGCATAAAAAACGCCTTACAACTATTTCCTGGCAAGTTTTTCATTCATTCTAGGATACATATTAACATTGTTCGTTTAGCATCCTATGACATTAAAACCAAACATTTCATCAAATGTATTTAGAATTAAGTTGCTTTTACTTGTCATATTAGCTGTAAAAAATGTTTATCGTAGAGATGGTATATGTGAAAAATGGGCTCTAACAAAAGGAGACTTTAAAACACTTTTTGTTGTATCAAAAGATAAATTTTTAAGTGTTGAAAAGCTAGTTCATGAAGACTTATTGGAGGTAGATGAAAAGGATGAGTATAAACTAACTAGTGAGTACTCACTCATAAAATAATTGCATCATTTTCTGGTGTATATCATATAAACTTGATTATTTGTTAAAATGTGATGATCATTCTTTTGTCAATGAGCTAGAACATATGCCTAAAAATAGGTTCTACTGGGGATATTTTGATAGTAATGTAAACATTAAAAAAGAAGTAAATTTAAATAAACTGATTGGATATAGCGTGTGATAGGTACTAGTCATATGTTTTATCCAAAGATATTATCATCTACATAGTTAAGAATCGAGATTACCAAAGGTAAGTTGATCATAGTAGCATAATAAAATATAAAGTAATAAGAGAAAATATTGATATTTATAACGGTTTTATTAAAATGATTGATTAACAATCCTAATTCTTGCTGTCTAATTTTATTTTTTAGTTTCTTTGCTAATGAAGATGTTTTGGTTGGCGCTTAGTTAAGTCCATTAAATATTACTAGAAAACATTACCAGCGATTTGACACAGAATGGTATAGTCGTGGATGTCAAAATGATTATTTAGTAACACATGAACGTATTCCTGAAATGATGAGAATGCCACTGGTCAAACATTATTCAAACTGGAAAACTATGAGATAGAGAGTTAAAAAATATGGCTTGCAACAAGTATAACTGGTCAGTGATGCCATCTAAATGTTTTGTCAGAAATTTGTCTTTAATTCCATAGATACATTTTTCAACATAAAAAGACAGGTGTTATTATTAATTTAATAAATTTAAAAATTGGAGTTTGTTTTCAGTTTTGAATAAATATATATATATATATATATTTATATAAAAAATATATATATATTAACAATACAAATTTTATATTGAAATTAAATTTTATTCTTATTATGTTTGCAATTTATGACAATATAACAAATTACAATAATTTCAATAATTTGTTTTTACGCCGTAAGAAAATTAACATAACATTATATATTATAAAAACTTATTTCATTTTCAATATGTGTTATTTTTTCTTCCTGTCTGTTATACATTTAGGACAGAACCATTTTCCTTTAGGCTTGGTAGTTAATTTGACACAAGCAAAGTGGAACCATTCAATAGGACACTAAAATAATAAAAGTACACAATTAATAAAATATGATAAAAAAGAATGAAACAATATTTACAATAAAAATTAAGATTGTTATTATTTTTTCAATGGTTTAAGTATTTAATAAAATATTATATAAATAAAAACAATAAATATATAAATAATTAATAAATTAAAATTAAAATTCTTACATCTGGATTATCACAGCCAATCATTTCACCATAAGAAACTTGGTTACATAAACAGTATGTTGGTTCGTTTGGATCAACAGGCATATCTAATACTTCAGCCGACTGAACAACTCCAGCACCAACTAATGCATCAGTAAGGGAACTAGTTTCTACTGTAACGCTGGTTACACTATTTGTAGGGTTTGATGGATTAGTGACGACATTAATTAAAGGTGTTTTACAAGGTGCTACACTTGTTTTTTTGTAACTCCTGAAAAATGTTGGTAATTATTATACAAAGAAATCAACTTAAATATGGCTAAAATTTTGTTGTACACAAACCTTTTTTCAGTTGTTTTTTTTTAGATGTTTTGTTTGGAGCTGTTTCTTCTTCACTCGATGCACTCTTCTTTTTAATTTCTCTGTCTTTAATCTTTTTACGTCCTTCTGGAAGCAATAGGCATAAAGAAATGGCCAAATACATTGGAATTATATAATATAATGAGGAACACCTACGTTTTTGTGAATTGTCTTCTATTTTCTTGTAGCGCTAATGGCTCTGTCTTGAATTTCAGCTTCAAAGCGTGCCAAATCTGAATCAAATTCTCTAATATGTTTATCTACCTGTAAGGTACAATGGAATAGAACATTATTAGGGTAATGTTAATAATTCAAAATCAACATACTAATTCATAAGTTTGTATAGCCAATTGAACTTTATCATCACTATATTCTTTCACTTTGTCAAACTGATGTTGTATGGTGGTCAACATTTCGCGTTTTTTATCTGCTGTATATCCCTTGACATTTGACATATAATCGTTTGTCAGTTTGTCAATATTACGCATCAGTTCTTGAACTCTGGAGTCAAGATCTCGCATCAGGGTGAAGTTTCGTTGTAACTCAACAGGAAGATTCTCTAAATCTGAAATATAAATGATAGTACCTCGTTTAAATGCAAAATCGAAAAAAAACTTACTGTCTAGATAGTGTTCCAAGTTAAGAGCAGAAGTCATTTTTGTAAATAAGTATAAGATACTTGTAAACAACAACTTTTAAAAATACAAAAAGTGCCTCATAAATTTCTTCTGTTTATATTTTTGATAATATATATAGTGAATAAGACGTGAATACACCATTTTGATATAACAATGATATGTAACTGCCCGATGACCGTATAAACAATAAACATACAAATAAATATGCCAAGTTTTGTAACTGGCAACACTGTACGAATCCAACATTTCAAACATTTCTAATTTTCAAATAAGCCAATTATTAGTCGAGTCTAACGACATTTATATTTTATTTATTTAAACGGTTTATACCCAAATTTTTCAATGAAATAAAATTTAAAATTTAAAACGTTTGGTAGGTACATCGTATATGTTATAGTAAATAGTTATAAATTATAATTCATAAGCAATAAACATAAAAATATAAGTATAAAGCAATCATAAAAATAGTATTCATTCATTCAGGATATTATTAGGAACTAGGGTATGTTTAGGTTCATTAAAACAATACACTATTTTAACCAATTTACACCAGTTTACACTTAGTCCCCATTTTTATTTAAAAAAACTTTCATAAGCTGATGGTGTATGTTTTTATATCCTTTGATTAAAAAAATTACGCATACTATATCAGTACTTAAATGTCTTAAATGTAAATTTTTCATTGGTTTATGGATTTTTAAAATCCATCCAAACCTAGCCGAAACGTTAAACCTAAACTTAACAATCTCTTGCACTTTTGCAGGCTCATCCAATTCTCAATTGGAAACTCATCTTATTAGATAACCAAAAGTAATATAGACAGATACATATCATATCTCAACACAAAACTTATCACTATTGTTATTTAATATTATGCGTAGGTACCTACTATACCTACCTAATTTAATATCTGTATTTGTTTTCATTATTTTTTACACTTATATTATAAAAATTTGTCTCTATGAATTGGTAATCTTTATACTTTAATGTTATATTAAATATAAATTAATGTAGTTTTAATGTAGTAATGTAATGTTACGTCCAATGGCCATATATATATGTTACGGTAAATTATGTTAAATGGAAATATAATATAATGTTATTCGCCGATTATTAATGTTATTTACCAAATACACTGGTGATTATCGTTATAAACCGGATAATCACGTTAATGACCAAATACACAGGTAATTGTTGTTATAGATCATCAGATATGCAAGTGAATCTCAAGTACTACAATTTGAAAAAATCATGTACCTAGGTATTTTCAAAAAGAGAAAAAATGCATTATTATTTTTTATTTATTTTTACAAGTTGTACTGTCATGACATTTACTTTTACATAATTGTTCAGCCCCACGGCAGGCACAACGCTTATTATTACAACCAGTTTTTTAATGGCAACGCTGGTACCCTTGAGGGCCCGCAATCGAATTATTACTAGCTGCTTCTCTCAGTGTCAACTTTAGTCTACCATCTGCTAATTTTATCATATTGTCCATGTCTAATAGATTTTCTTCGCAAACAGCTATTTCTTGACGTGTGTAATTGTATTTAATAAAACCATGTTCCCAGTGGCGTAATTTGGAATTGGGATATAAGTTTATACTATCATTCTAGTTTTCACAAGAAAGTAACGACAATTCCCTAATTCGTAGGAAAATAACGTTAATTTCCGATATAACTTAATTTACCGTGACATATATATATGCGTGGATAGATTATTAGGTAATTAAAAAAAAGAAACACTGACCATTTAAGACCAAGAAATATTTTACATATACATACCTATTAATATATATGTTTAGTGGCTGGTACCTTATATGATACAATAATACGATTTTTTTGGTAGGTATTCAATAGTTGATTGTTTTTAGCTAGTTGTTTATAAAATGTTTTTTTTATTTTCATCGTGTACTAGCTAGCATCCATGTGCGTGTTTTTACGAAATAACTATAGGTACTCGGTCTGCGCGCGATGTACTCACTATTATTATTCGTACATGAATTTTATTGTTGTTAACTATTTGTACCTTTTTATTTTGTATTGAAATCGTAATTATTATGTTTTACAAACAACTATGATTTATATATATATTATGTTCTTTGGTGTACTTACTTGCAAACTTGGCCCTGGCTAATGCATTTGCCTATAATATCTACAATATATTATAATGATATTGTTGCTGTCGTGGACAAAACCGCTGGAATCGCGGTTCTCGGTTTGCCTTAATTTTCAAGTCCACGGCATGGGAATAGTAAGGAAGTACAATATTCCAAATTATGACTATTATTAAAGTTGAAATTATTATTATCTAGTGGTTCTTTGGTAAAATTCGCCAAGCAAGGGGTGTAAATAATCATGCAGTTACACTATAGCCTTTTTAAAATTATACTATAAATGTTATACATTAACAGTGTATTGAAATCTCCCAAATTAGAAACCTGCATCATAGAAAATAATAAACCTTAAAACTTTTTCTTGATCACATTAAAACAATTTATTATAATCCGAAAAAAATAAATCATATTATTACATATTATATTCCGTGAAAAGCTGAACTTTCCAATTCAACATGATGACCGGAGTTTTTATAATATTTAGTGATCACAATTATTTTTTAGCTCCTGTAATCGATTGTGTAATATAATATTATGTCTCAGGGTATTTGTGTAAACAAATTTTACGCTAATTTAAACGTTTGACATAATTATGTCATTCTGCAATAAAACAATTTAATTTGTGTCCACATGAGACGGTAGTGTACTGTGTATCTACTGACCAAGCACGTAGCTAGAATATTTCTACTTGGGGAGCCAATAATTTTTGGCCCTTTTATCATTTTCCATAATTTTTCCCAATGAAATACTTGTAGAGGGCTTTTCCCTCACGCTCATCATTAGGTGGTTTGCCGTATAAAGAATCTTATTAATTTATATTTTTAATTTACTTTTGGCTAGTAGTTGATTAAAAAGAAATGTTTTCTCAACAAGTGTACCTATTGAAGTATTATAAAAAATATATAGTGCCTAAATTAAAAAAAAACAAAGATTATCAATATCTAAAAATAACAAAAACTAAAACCAATAAAACCGAACATTAAATTACATTTATAGTTGATTTTTTTTGGCCCATGTATTGTTATATGTATCATATTTATACTCGACATCAATAAAGTATTTTGAAATATTTTTGTTGTCTCTAATAGGTCAATAGGAGAGTGAAGTAAAATTAATAAATATAAGTAAGGAGATGTTTTAAATAATTTTTAGGATAATATGGTTTGTGGTATGATCCAAATATGTAACAAAACAATTTAAATTTGAAATAGCTTTTAAACTATTTGGACAAATACAGCTTTGAAAACGTAGTATTATAGCTACAATTATTAAGTTTTAGTCATTCGTGTAAATAACAGTGGACAGTGGTATAAGTATTTTTAAACAGCCAATTTTGAACTTACCCTGTGCCAAGGTACAAGTGCGACTTTATTTTTTATTTTTACATTTTTAATAGTAAAAATTGTTTAAGAATATTTTTCACAATTTTGATAGTGGATTTAGATGTAACACTCCCGTATCATTATATTGCAGTAATCATCATATTTTTAAGTTAATTATTTCACAAGAAATTGACAGTTGAAGTCGAATTATTTAAAATTTCGTCGCAGTTACCCCACTTCACCTTATGTCTATCAACACCCTATTATTTATATTTTTCAGAAATGTTATCCATGAATATAAAAATTAATTATTATAATAATAAATAATAATTGTATTACCTAGTAGTAGTCACAATAGATTTATTTTAATGTGCACAATCACATTTTTGAAAATTGGTAAAAATAATTATATTGTGAATTGGGGGGGGGGGCTAGGCCATAGTAAATTTAAGGTGGGCCCGGCCCACCCAGGCTCCCTGGCTACGTGCCTGCTACTGAGTACTAGTACGGCTTGTCAACTTAAAGTCAAAAGAAGGATTAATATACCAAAATATTCATTTTTTAAATTTTATATGCAAATTGAATAGTTTTTTTTTTTCAAATATTGTAAAATGGTAGACGTTTTTGATTTAATACTCTCCAAATTATTAAAAGACACTTTATTTTAATTTACTTTAATGTATCAAACATAATGAAAAAATAATAGTTTTTATTATATTATATAGACCATATAGTATAGGTACTATATAGTATAAATATGAGAATGCGATAGTTTTTGCAAAACTCTAATTTATTCTGAAGCAGTAAAAAAAAATATGAACTAAAAAAGATTGGAAAATTCACAATAGCATAAAAATTGTTGCATTTTGTATGTGTTTATTATACATGATGATTCTTTTATCAATGAACACTTATTATTTCAAGTATTGACTTTTTAATTTTTTTATTAACATTTTTTATTTCATGATTTTCTCAAACAATATAAAATTTAAATTTTTTTCATTCTACTATTTAATAGTGAAACCATTATCAACTTTTGATTTTCAAATGATAATAACCAATATCTATACAAAAAATTTTCTAAATTAATAGGGCTTTTTTTTTTATGAATTTAAGGTTCAAATTCTTATTGTTCATTAATTTGATAAGTAGCTTGATATAGCTTTTCAAAATTGTATTAGAAAAGCATGAAATTAAAAATTTGTCATGAAATACAATTGAAATTTATAACGATAATTTAGACTTTGGAAAACGGCTTGCAATGCAGTAGGTATTGTAAATTTTTGAAAATTGTGAAGTATAATAGGTTGCCGGACTTCGGCGCCACTGATTTCGCCTATTATCATGATGAGTTGTAAATTTAATTTATAATTAACTGTATGTCTGTATAATATTATATGTTTGTCGTTTGATAGGTTATGATACTTGGTAAATGGTATGTGTTCATATTACATATCGAAATTACGAATAACAGAGGTAAATAAATAAAAACAACTCGAACATACAAAATGTATATTTTCAACACATGAATTGTCAGTGTTCTGTGTCAGTAGCATAATTTAAGAAGGCATCACACCCGCATGTGTTGTCTCTGTCTTACAAGTACGTAACATAGCAAATTTACGCTCAGCAGATCACGTTTAGCGTTTAACTCCGTCAGTTTAAAAATGAGAGTGAATCGACCTATTATGAAACTTGATGGTAAGAATATTATCTGTGCTTGTATGTTGGTTTTTTACGATAGTTCAATTTTTTGAACAATACAAACACAGATAATGTCCTTACCATCAAGTTTCATAATTCACTCTAATTTTTAAACTAACGGAGCTGAGCGTAACCTGCTGAGTATAAATTTGCTATGTTACGTACTTGTAAGACCGAAGACAATACATACAGGTTATGAGTTTTTTAAGATGTATAAACAATTTACAATTTTAAAATACTCATAACTCACTTTAAAATAAAAATTATATAATAAATATATTATAATAAAAAGTATTACTATCACATCAATTTCTATTAACGGTTTAGTCTTTCTTGTACCTCTAAATCTCTAATAATACATTTTTTTAAACAGATCAAATCTCCTTTTAGATCGTTTTGACGATGTACAAACTTCGCTTGCCGCCGTATCAGTCAGCAAACCGATTGTTATCGTTTCCTACACGAGACTAGTTTGATGCGCACTGTCTGCGCATGCGTTAC
Organism: Rhopalosiphum maidis; assembly: GCF_003676215.2. Taxonomy (NCBI): domain Eukaryota; kingdom Metazoa; phylum Arthropoda; class Insecta; order Hemiptera; family Aphididae; genus Rhopalosiphum; species Rhopalosiphum maidis. The sequence continues at coordinate 42,933,016 of NC_040879.1, forward strand.
TACATTCGTCGCATAATATATTTTATTCTAATAATTGCATTCTCCCTGGGAATTCACAAGTAATAACCACGGCTTAAGATATATCTTAAATCGTGGTCACGGTCTTAGGATAACTAATAACTGGTACAAAACTCATATAAATATGAGAAATGTGTACTGACGCATGCGCAACTAACGCACCTGAACGAGAGACTCGTCACGATATTATGTGCTTCAAATCGTTTACAAAGGCGAGATTGGGCTATGGCTCCATTCTCCGTTCATAGTATAAAACGATCTAAGATTTGACGACTAGACATGGTGATACCGTTGAGGCGTTGATTAAATTTATTTAGGTCTATTGCGATGTCGATGATTGTAAAAATAAAAACACCGGTGTTGCTGCCGTTGCTGGTGCATTGCGGTCGTGAGCCACCACCAGTCACCACTAAGTATTTCAAGTATTTGATAATGACAGTGAACTCTACGCGAAGCGTGAACAGTCGCCAGACGCTCATTGACGACTATCCATTACCGACAGATCGCGGTGTTCGAATTCGAAATCAGCACTTGCTGCTCTACCCTGTCATCACGGGGACCGATGTACTATGTATATATAAAACCGATTCGATGGCTATAAGATGTGAGGACGCCCGTGGTAGTCGACGTCAGCCCAGCCGTACGGCAGACCTGTTTCAACAACAGTGTACAATCGGTCAAAAAACCGATCGGACAAATGAGTTGAAATTGCGATTGGAATTAACTTGGTTTAAAATTTAAATAATAGACATCATTGCTCCATTGTGCGTCGGCTAATACCCCGGTGACACAGGAGTAGTTCAGACGTCTTCGACTAATCACAATCTATACCCGGCCTTACCAAAAATTTTTGTTTTTATTTTCGTGTCATTTTTTATTAGTCACCGCGGTGGGTACTAGTGGTATTACCGAACAGTAATAAATTTATAATCGACAGTATAGTATTGTTTGAAACTGACTATATAACTTTAAATCGTTACGTATACCTTATATGCAATATTATACGATTTTATTGGTATTCAATAATTGATCGTTTTCAGTTAATTATTATTTTATAATTTATAAAATGTTTTATTATTTTCATCGTGTACTCGCTAACACCCATGTGCGTGTTTTTACGAAATAACTACGCGATCTGCGCGCAATGTATATGAATTTTATTATTGTTAATTATTTGTACTTATTTTGTACTAAAATACTAAGCTCAAAACTTGTTTATGTCAATTTTGTTTTAAGACAATAAATGAACATATAAGTCATATCGTAGTATACTATCAAGTGTTTCGAAGCGAAAAACCTCTGTTAGGAGTCAGACAGAAGGAGGGAGAAAAATATCTAAAGATATTGATATTGATGTAAATGACTGTAAGTACTTAACAAATTTGATATCAAAAACTTACGAAAACAAATAAATTTTAACGAATGTTAGTAGACAGTTGACACACCAGATCAAAAATTCAAAATTAAAAAACTATATTGTTTGAGATTCGTGATAGTAGGTAGTTTTAAAATATCAATAAATCTCCGTCGGCGGAAATGAATTTGAATAGCGATAGAAAATTATGTTAAAACGAATGTCGGTTAATAACAATACTGATTACTAAAAAATATTTTATTGACGTGGTAATGATAATAATTAAAATTTATTATAGAGGCAATAATAACGAAGTATTATACACGAATAATTGCAAAGCCACAAAAATATAACATATCTACTTATCAATTAAAATTAAATAATGAATAACTTAGGTGGATTTTGATTTACATAAATTTATCTTCAATAATACAATTGTTGATAATTATTATCCAAATTTTTAGGGGAATAGTGATTTGTGGAGGAGATATAGACGTATTAGGTAGCACGCCTAATAACATTTTTTTATTCAAACATTGATTAGGAAATGATTTTATTTTAAATAAACAATTATAATAAATAAGCATGGCTATTTTATTAAGAAAAACCAATTAAATTAAATTTTTAGTTTATTGGATTTATTTATGAGAAAGATTACCACTATAAATTTTAAACAAAAATAGGAAAAGGAAAATTTAAGTATAAAAAAATTAGAAATTTTTAGGTGAAAAAGGGGACTTAAAGCATTTGCTTATTTTTATGGATTGGCTTAAAATGTAGCAGAGTGCTATGGAAATGTGTGTCATGTTAAAACACGTTCAATTACGTATCATTATAATTTATTTATTTCATACATAATTTATTTCATTCAATTCATATTAAATATGAAAGTGCTTTTTATTTGCTTTAAATGATTTTTAAAAATATGATTATTTCCAGTTTTTCTGATTATTTTTGCTTTTTTGACCAGTTTTTCAACTTTTTATAGTTTTTTCAGAAAATCACTCGGAAAATTTACAAACAATAAGGTAAAATGTCTCTAAAGTGAAGTTTAATTTTTTTAATTTAAAGATTTATTTATTTTTTTTTGATTTTTTAGTTAGAAACTTTTCCTAATAATTTTGTTTCAATATTTTTTGAAATAATTTTTCATATTATTTTTAGCACAGTTTCAAATTATGTCTAGTACCTACTTTGTCATGTAAAAAAAGGTTTTTATTTTTTGATTAAATATTTTTGCTCAAATTAAATCTTTTTAAATGCTTATTTGAGTGTTTATAATGATGTTTTCAAGCACTTTTTTAAGCGCTTATATTAATGATTTTAAGTGCTATAAGTCCCGAGCCCTAATGAATAATCTATTCATTGATCTAATAGGTAGTGTTGAAATTCAAGCAATAATAAATGGTGGTAAAAATATATACCTATATAATATAAAATAAAAATGTTGAAATTAGCAAACAGAAATTCAGAATTCTGCATTATAATGGAAAGATAATTTTCTTTTGTCTATACTGTCTATACTCTATAGTATATATACTTCTACCATAGTTATGGTAGATACTATAGATACAATTTTGGAGAAGTATCTTAATTTTAAAATTTTATTTTTCATAAAATTACTCTTATAAGAAAAAATTAAGTGCATATTTCCTGACATCGTTCAAAATCAGTCTACAGAGAAAACATCAAATAAGACACTTCATTATTAGATATGCAAATAACTGATTTTTTACTAAATATGTTAATACTCATAAGTATGTGACAATGTAAATAATATCTAAAATAAACTCTCATGCACCAAAGTTGTATATAGGGTGGGCTTAGGGGGCTTAGCCCTAAACTTTCTATAGCTCCCCCCCCAAAAAAACTAATGATTTAACTACAAATACATTGAAAATACAGTATAGAACTGAGCCCCCCCCCCCAAAAAAAAATTCAAACAGTATTTGCGTCTATGCTCATGCCTCTCCTCTCTATGATAATTAAATACATTTATATTTATATTTCATTTTTTAACAGATAAAAAATAAACAAGATGGATAAATTACTTTACAGCGATGAATATGAAATAAGATTAATAATGAAAAATTAAATTTAGTTGTTCAAATATATAAAAAAAGTTCTACTACTCAAACTCTTAAAGATTTGTTACATCAAGTTACATGACAAATTGACAAATTTAATATTAATAGTAGTTTACTGATTCAAATCCTAAAAAAAATACAAGATTAGTAAAACGTAAAACGATTTATCAAAAGACTTTTCGGAATTAGTTTGTATGTAATTCATTAAGAAACATAAATTTATCTTTGTATTAATACTAAATAAGTTAAATGTTCGACGTTCACTAAAACGGATTAACCATTTTCATCAGTTAGTAACTAATTTCTTACCTTTTATTATAATTTTCAAACATAAATAATTTATAATCAATTAGTATTAAATTATTAACAATTGAATATATAATATTAAATTACTTTATTTTATGGTTAAAATATACTTAATATATTATAATGTATAAAAAGTTCTACATATATAATTATTTACCTAAAATAAATTTTTTCTCTTTGTTAATTCAATTAAATTAAATTAAAATGTTGTTAATTAAATTAATACAATTATTTATATTAATTCAAATATTAAATATCATATAATATTCATAATTAAATTATACAAAGTCAATCAATACATAATATAGTAATTGGGAATAGTTAACTAAAAAAATTATAAAATTGGTGTAAATAATGGTATAATTGCTTTAAATCATAAAAAAATACCAAAATGGATTTGCAATTATATGATGGTATTTTGAAGCGAAACATACAATTTACAATAACCGTTTAAATATTTACAAAATTAATCAATATTTTAATGTGATATAGTGTCCCCTCCCTTTAACAGCCTGTTTCTTTCTTACTTACACCCACCGCATCTATAATAAATAATAATGATAATTTATTTAATACAAATTTTTTTTACAAATTGTATAATTGCTTATGATACAGAACGATTTTAAGATAAATAGTGCGTTTTGGACGATACTCTAACATTGATTATAATTTATTATTACTAGGTAGTACTCTTAGGCCTTGGCGTCTAGAAATAGCTAGTAAATTGGAAAAATAAATGCCTTAAAAATAGGACAACAATTTTGGTAAGGACGGATATGGCTGCGATTAGTCGGAGACGTCTGAACTGCTTCTGTGTCGCTGGAGTATTAAGTCCAGCGCACAATGGAGCAATGATGTTAATGTGAATCATACAATGCACGTATTTTCAAAATCCAATCATTAGTCAATTTACACTGTTGCGAAACAGGTCTGCCATACGGCTATCAGGACTATCAGGAGCGTCCTCGCATAGAAAGGATGTCGGTTCGGTTGTTTATATGTTAGGTGTATGGCCGCATGGCAGTAAATGTTGACAGTCGCCGGTGTATGTTTACATTTACTAATAATTTTGGTGAATGTTATCAATTATTTCAAATATTTTATAATGCGGACATTTACCAGTATTTGTTGACATGCGCAATAGTTATTTAGTGAATGTTGACATATCTGACAACATATATAATTAAATAGATAGCTAATAAATTCATAAATATACATAGCTTAACAAATTAATTTTTTAATTTATAGTTTAGGTAGTATATATTATTTTTTAAGTTTTATTCATTACAACACGGTAAGCTATTGTGGCATTTACTGTTACAAAGTATTCCCCCATTCTTACAATTACATTTTTTTTTACAATTGCATCGTATATAACCTTTGCCACCACTTTCGGAAGTAGCTGTTGATACCTGTCTCAAAGATATTTGCTTAATACCTTGACGAAAATATGAAATATATTTAATAAGTGATGTGCAACTTTTTCTGCAGTTTTAATTGAATAAACTTGGTAAGGTGATCCTGATAATTTAATACAAATTTAAATTCATTATCTTTACAAGTTTGCATATCTACCAAGTCTACTTGATACCGGGAATTAAGTTCACGACTTATAATAGGTTTGATTACAATACCATTTTTTGGAACTTTTTGTTTAGTTTGGCATTGAACATATAAACTTAAAAATAACATCGGTTCAAGTGATGCATAGACCTTTTTAAGTACAGGCCTATTTTCAGCTCTATAACCGCGTTCTGGCGGTGGCGTATGGTCGCCAATAGCCAGCACGCCATGGACCACACTCCGCATACACTGCATATGACTGAATGTGGTTTGTTTCTATACACATTTTTGAATGATCATGTGTTTTGTAAACTTGAATTTATAAAACTATATTTTATATATTTGTTTTTGTACCTCAACCTTAGCATGTGTGTGTGTGTGTGCCGTAGAAATATAGGTATTATATTACATTTGTTCGATTATTTTTCAGTCTTACCGAACGAGATTGCATTTTACGTGTGTTTATACAGTGAGTGTACACATCCTACACATCCGAATTTTTTTTTGTCTTGTGGATAATACAGTGTGTGAACACGATATTGATATTCAATGAGTGTTTGTATGCGTGATATTTTGATTTTGCATATTAATGTAATATTTAAAAAGTATGATATTAGGTGCTCACTTTTATAAAGTCATTTACAAATTGAATGAATTTTTTTTTACGTATTGAATCATTGTAATTAGTTTTCATTAACGTTAGTAAAATATAATGCATTTAAAGTTATTTGTGTAATGTAATAATTAAATAAATTATTTTAAATAAGTAAAACTCAATATTCAGACTAAATCAAAATTGTGTCCAATCAATTTATTCTATCAATTCCTTAACAAACCCAAGAATCATTATTAAGTCAACAATAAATAGAGTTATTAAAACATCTTAATGTATACTTATATTTATTCAAACTATGCTTTATGCAACGCCTAGTGCATGTACAACACTATTAACTATTTACTGCCAACTGGTGGCTATAGTGACTGCCATAATATGTATATATTTTACACAATACAATTAATGGTAAAACTTATGAAAAATACACACTATTCACAATAACATTTATTACTTAGTTCGACACAACACGAGACGCGTACAACTGTTTTTTATTGCAACGTAACCACATATTTTAGGTAGGTACTATTATACTAATATAGAACTTAATGATAACCGAAAACTAACCACTGTTTTTTTAAATATATATAACTAATATAAGGTTTATTAAACATTGAAAAATTAAACAATTAATTATTTAATTATTTTAACTACAAGTTATACGTAGAGCCTGATTTACCAATTCGTGGGCTCTGTACAATTTACAATTTTGGGCCCCAAATTGTCCATCTTTATTTTCTTCAATGCTAAAATAAAAATGTACGCATAATATATTTTTAAACTAATGCTGTAGGTATATAATTAGTATATGAGTAGTTGGATCGTAGAATAAAATTGTATTGTTAAAAATATGATTATTATTTTTAATATTTATTCAAGTAAAACAAGTAACATAATTATTATCAAAAATTATCAAAAATAATTCACAAACGACTAATAAATATACAATAAATACGATTGACGTAAATCGCAGGACCACGCAAATACGCAAGACAACGTCAATAGTATTATATTATTATTATATAATATTACGACAATGAGATTTTGTTATCGTCAATGTTGACTAAAGCCGTCGTTTTCGAGAAATCCCTATTATACTTTTTACATATTGTATAACCCACCAAAATATCCAAGTAAAATTGTGTTTTCTTAAAATATTATGATAAAACGGTATATAATTAATTTTATATGACTGAAGTCGGAGGGGTCCCTCTTACGAGTGGGCCCAGTGCAAATGCCCCATTTGTCCTTGCATAAATATGGCCCTGGTTATACGTGTGTATAAGATATATACATGTAATACATTACACATATAATATTTTAAAATTATAAATATAGACTTAATAGTGCGTAATCCACATCATACCACATATATAACTGTTGTATAATTATTGTTGGTACTTATTATAATTAGTTATAAATTAGGGCACAGATGTTGGTTGTTGCATTTGCAACTTTATTTTCTACTTTTTCAATATATTGCTAGGTACGTTTTAAATGCGTGTCATGTAAGTACAAACCAAAATCTAAAAGTTTTTAGTGCAATATTTTGCAATTTTATTAAATTTACTCATTTATATACATCTATGTTATCTTATAAAATAAACATAATTTCAAGTTAGTGGGTATTTAATACAGCACAAAAATAATTTGTGAAATATAACTATTTAACAATATTATGCATTATATTGTTAATTGTTCTAATTTGTTCTTCAGCTACTTCGAATAGAATACTAAATCATTTATATTTATATTTTTGGTAGAATTTTAAATAACAACAGTAAATTTAAAACATTTATAACAAAACGCTGTTATTTTTTAATGCAATTTTTAATATTTTAACTTTTAAATGTAATTTTTGGTATTTTTTTTGTATTGTTGCAATCTTTTAATACTACAACATCCCTGATTTACTAATTAATAATTTTCAATTACCAATATTGAATATTAATCAAATAAAAATTTATAAAATCCAAAAAAATACTGCATACTTTAAATTTAATTTGCTATTACACATTTAATATTAGCTACTTCACACAATTTTATGCCCTGGACTTACAATGTTATCAGTGCATTAGAAGTTGAACCCCGATGACGTACTGGATATTTTGGCGAAGAAACAAAAAGGAAAATTGACTTGATATTATAATTTATGAAAAATATAGTTAATTTAATTTAATTGTTTACTTTATTGTCTTTAAAAACCGTTGTTATACTATTTACGTCATTTAATTTTTAATAATAAATTAATATAATATTGTGATTTATCAAATTTAATGGTAAAGGGTGGTGTGGGAGCCCCACTAAAACGATAGTATAAACTTATATCTCAATCTCACCTCAGAACCAATTCCAAATTATGCCACTGTAGATATTATTTATTAAAATATAAAAATACAACGAAAATACCGACTCATCGAGAAAGTTCTTGATATGGCAAACCACCTCTAATAAGGTTATCAGACTAGTACCAAATATAAATACTAATGTCTATTGTCTACACTCTACAGATATATGTTATTGAGGTATGATATGGAACTGACATTAAAACAAGTGGCATAGACGCATGTCTAATAGATCTATATAATAATGTAAATAAATTACGTGTTCAATTTTTATTAAATTTAGGTAATTAATTACTCAATAAGTTTTATTTTTCTGTCCGTACATTATATAATAGATAGTCTTTTTATGATAATATCTAAGATTATTCTCTTTGTTACAATAAGTATGAAAATTAAAAATAAATCATGATATTTTATGATAAGTAATTTCAAATTATATTCTACGCTTTTATGAAGCTCTAACTTTCTAAGCATTTCATATTGTAAGTAATAAGTATTATATAATGTATTATGCTTATTAATTTATTCTATCATACATTATACAGTATATTACATATATGTTTATCTTCTAATCAGGTGTGTATTGGTAAATAATGTCTTGAGTTACGCCATATTTTTTAAGATGTATTTAAAAAAAAAACTTTTTTACTATACACTCGACACTTAGTCAATATCTATATTCTATACCAAAAATTCTAAATATTATATATAAATAAAACTTACTTATCACTTTTCTTATTTTATTTTCAGTATTAATTAATAATTTTTAAAAATATAAAGCTCATAAATATGTTGAAAATGTTATTGTTAAAATATTACATTACAAAATATTCCATTATACATTTCCATATTATACATTGAATTATACATTATCATCGATCTATGACGCACTAGCTATGATTTTACATAGACTTTTAAGTAAATATTGTCATATTCTATGTATACATATTACTCAGCACTATAGTCTATTTAATATTTATAGTTTGTTTATGATAACATTGTATGTTTCTCGAGCGTTCGCCGTTCGACCACGCGTAACCTCATTGGTTATATAGAATGTAAATAGTACTATCAACAGCCGTAACAACTATTATATTATACTTGATTATACTAATGGTGACCAGATATAAAAATTTTAAAAACAGTACAATTTTTTTTTTTTTTTGGTAAAAATACCACGTGTAAAATTTGAATAAATAAATACAAAACTTCGCTAATATGTAGGAAACATATTAACAGATAACAAATTAAATTAACTATGTTACCAACCAATTAGATTGCATTAGCTCGAACCATAAAATATGTTATATAAATCAATACCAAATTATAAAATCATAAACATGTATTAGCCCATAATATTTTCAAAAAGAGAGTACAATTTTATATATTTAACACTATTGTCAAGGACACTAGAACATGCATAAAAAAAGAGTAGTGACCTACGAAAAATAATGCGTCTGGTCACCATAATTATACCACAGTCCTAAATTATCCGAGTATACCATATACGACCTGATAAGTGATATTCAGTCGTAAAATATTATTTATAATTTTATATAATAGAATTTAAAAAGTCAATTTGATATATAATATTTCTTTATAAATTTTGTTTAAGTTTACGCCGTATATTCCCGTATACGCTCCAATATACCTCTGCTCCTAATTATACAATGTAAGTATCTCTTTTTTACAAAATGTATATCAATTAATAAGTAACGAAATTGCAATTAAACACTATACGTAGATACTATACATACAGGTAGGTAATATATTGGTCAGTTCGATCACATTTAGCCAATTTTAATTATTTTTGATTACATTAAAACATTTGTAATAATATTCCTTTGGTCTGCTACGGATGTTGAAGTAATAGCCTCGTTTTATCATTCGTCTTATATATTGCTACCAGATCATCGGTTAAGTAAACTATATTATTACAACAATGTATTTTCTATGGATAATGTACCCGGTATAACTTATAGTGTCTTCAGTCTTGTCTAATATTATAATTGACATCAAAAACCTCTCGTCTCTGATGTCTAAATACTCTAAATTTCTGATACACCGCTCCAGAAATTGACAAAGTATAGTTATATTAGGTACCACTTAATAGTATTAAAAATAATAATAATTCCAAACATAGCTATAGCTAATAAAATATTTTACCTACTGAGTATTATATTTAGGAGTATTATTATATAGAGCGTACGATTTTAATGATTTTTAATGTGAAAATGCCTTTGCAATGTTATTAAATTTGCGTGAATTTTATCTCAACTTGTCTGTTATTAAGCCAAACGGCAGGGTAACCTTCTATGGAACAAATATATTAAATACGTACATAGGTACATTATACTAAACAGTCTTAAGAATTATTACATTAACGTCGTTTTGTACTCGTTTTATGTTCTCACTGCAGGCATTAACTATTGCAGCGATACAAAGTTTTATATTTTATACAAATGAATCCGTTTAGTTTCTCCTTAGTCCTTCTACTAATATAATTTAATAATATGTATATAAATTAAAATTTTAATAAAAATAATAAAACAATTTTACCATATTATTATAATAACTATAGTGTACCATAATAAATATAGGTACGTCACGCGCGACTGCCCGAGTGACGGGTGACGAATAATTATTGAGAACAATTATGGGAAAAATTCGAATTGCATATTTATGAAATGTTTATTTAATCAGCTAAAAAAAATATATATAATATTTTATAAACTTTATACACTATATATACATGGCATGAGATTATATTATAGTTTTTGAGAGTTTTTATAACGATGCGTGTTTTTTTTTTTGTCTACCATCATTTTTGGGAGCAGTAACAATACTTCAATATTTTATTTCAAAGGCGACTTTTACTAGAGAATTGGATTTAATTAGTAGGCACTTATGGAAAGTAAAAATTTCAAGTAATTTTTTAATTGATCGATGGAAATACAAATAAAAAAAGGGGAAAACGCAAATATTTATGCAAACTCAGTTTTTGATATTATCGATTTATTGTATACAACTATTGTTGTAGTTCAAATATGAATAACTTACTGTAGTAACTTGAAGTCTTCCCCGAATATGTGAATTAAAATTTATTAGTCTTTTTATAATTTTAATAAAAATTTGTTGGCTTTTACAATTCATTTTTAGTTAAGTATTTAATTTTGTATTATTTTCGATTTATTATGTTATTATTATTGTTTTTAGGGGGAATTGGATGAAAATTTTAGATCAAGTTCTTCATAAATGGTTCTAAGAACATCAATGAAATACGAAAATATAAATAAGTATATTAACATTTTTTTATCGTTTAAAAATAATTTTTTTTTATAATTCATCAAAATCGTGAGAATTAAATAATATTTTCTAGATAAAAATTCAAGGTACATGTTATACCCTGGCACCTATATTATTAAAATTATACATTTCAATATTCTAGTATTATGTAGTTTATTTTTATTTATATATCTAAAAATTCATTTAATTTTAATACCAAAGGTTTTGATATTAAAAAAAAAAAATTTATTCTAAAGTCACATCATAACTGTATTTTTTAATGAGGGATTGAAGCTAACATTTTGACAACATTGAATAGATGTTCAAATAATTTTTATTATTTTGTTATACTTAAAAAAATATAATTATCATAGAAACTCAATGAAACATTCCACTATTACTTAAATTAAACAGTTATAAAAATTAAATTTTCAAAATTTTAAGACTAATTATAATCTATATGTACCGTTTAAAAACTTGCAAATTTAGTACAAGATATAACATTAATAATTAGCTATAATGTTATTTAATTTAAAATATTTAAAATACTTACATACATTTTTTGGATTTTTTAAGGATTTTTAATTTAAATTAGTAAAAATCAGAAAATTTAGAAAATTGTTGTAAAAACTTAATTTTTTTTTTAATTCAAAAAATATAACTGTAGTAGGTATAATTTTTTTTATAGACGTTATTATAGTCAAAATTGTGAAGAAATTAAATATTTAAAAAAAGAAAAATCTTTTAGTAATTTTGTTTATGGTAGGAAATTTGAAAAAATTCATGTGATTAATAACTTATGAATTTATAATTATATTTTAATATTTTACTTTATAGATATACAATAACGTTTTCTGAATACTAGAAACTGATTCTTTATTATATATAATTATCATGAGTCTATGAATAAAAAATTCATAATGTTCAGTAAATCAAACTAAATAGTTTATAAAATTGGCCTGAAAAATTATAGTAATAATAAAATGACATAATTTTTAAGCACAAATCTTAAGTATTTTTAAGTGAAATAATTACAAAACAATATGTTACGCTAAACATATATAAATAATAAATATTAAAAAAAAAAAAAAAACTGAAAAAACGTTCTGCTTTAATAAAATATATTTTGAATACTACATACCTTGTCAATTAGGTATTATGATCTTATAAATAAGTATGTATAATAAGTATAATAAGTATGTAAAGTCTATAATAACCAATGTACGAGTACCTATAGATAAATTTTACCAAACGTTGTACTTCAAAGCTTAAAGAATAAATTGTGCAAAAGTATAGTTTCAACATTTTTAAATTTCGGAAAATACAATTTTTAAGGAACCATATAGTATTACATTTTCACATTTTAAAAATTACTGACTGTGAGAAAAATATCAATTAAAAAATCATTTTAAAGCTAATATACATTTATGGTTCCATACTTGCAATAGGAATCTAAAATTAAAAATGATTTATATTTAACTATTAGATTTTATATGAAAAACTGGACAAGTCAAGTGACTTCTTGCTGTAAATAAAATGTCAAGTGTATCTCAATCTTAATTGATAATTCACTGTTATAAATATGTAAATTTTATATCAATGATAAAACAATGGTTGACAAAAATAAATCACATAATAATAAATTATAATTAAATTATCTCTCTAACGTTTCCCATTTTACTTTTCAGTTGAAATATAATATAATTGTTTATATTGCAAATATATTAAATAAATAATTGTATAACGTTCCACTTCTTAAATTTGGACATATTTTTTATGTAAACATAAAAAACTGGAGACAGATTCAACGAATACTTAAAAGCCGACGTAAAACCAATATCGTTGCGATTGGTATTCGTTTTTATGTGTTTACTTCGAAAATATATCCAAAATTAAAAAAGCAAGGGATGATTCAATATCATAAAAATTATTATTGTTATTGTGTTCATATGAATTTGATTTTAAGATTTGTTTTACATTCTGAGTGGAGTAATGAATGTATTGATTTTATAATTATGTGTGTGTGTTTTATTTGTGTCTATATACACGAATACACGATAAATAGTTGATAAACTTAAAATACTTAGATTTTAAACTTTGAGCTAAGATGATTTTGGAAAATATATATTTTTGTACTTAAGAGAGATCAAAATTAAAAATTCCATGTACTTTTTTTATGATCAGAAAAAACAAAAGAATTAGATAGAAAAATTGTGTTATATTTTCAGTTGTATATGAGTATATAAGTTTATATAATATGGTATAAATATATATAATTTTAATAATTGAATACTTAGTAATAATTTAATAAACGCAATATTTTTTGAAAAAAATTATGTCAACCTTGAATCTATCATAATGCTAAAAATATAATAAATAACTTTATAATGGCTATATCAAAAAAACATATCGTGAAGTACACTTTATGATGTAGGTTGACAGATGACAGACCATCTTTGCTCAGAATTGTTTTTCGTATACAATGGTACACAATTGAATTCAAATTTAACATATTAATTACAGTTACCCGCTCGACACCTACTAACTACAGTGGAGTGATATTCACTTGCCCACCTTTTTTTCAATAATCAACAAAAGTACACCATTGAACCCAACATGTACCAACTATATCCACTTTTCTATCAGAAATTATATTGAAGATTTCACCTCTCTAAAAGTAGATATAGACACAGCTAAAAACACATCACATCATTGTAAAACCAATATAATCATTTCTTCACTCAGAAAATAACACTTATCTACCTACATATTTTATTGTACTAAATAACAGTTAATATATTTTTTTTAAATATTCAATCTGGTAATTTTAACTCGACAAAATTTCATCGCATTTTATAAGCGAAAAAAAATTGTCTATTTCAGCAAAATAAATACAATTTTTTTTAAGTATTTAATGCATATAAGTATAATCCTGGATACATATATAATATTTTATAAATGCATTATAATGATTATCATAAGGACATTAAAAGATACATTTTAACGTAAAACATACAGCCTAGTAACTACCTACTTCAATAATAAATTAAATCTTGTAGTTTAAAAATAACAAATCGTTCTATTTTTAGTTTTTTAATACTTTGTATAATTATTTGAATAGTATCTACGTTTATTGTCAATACACTCTGTGTGTGAACTGTATATTATATATACAAGAGACGTCATTTAAATTTGCATTTTTTTTCTATAATTTATGTTTGTATTAAATTCGATGTAGAAAATTAAAACGTAAACATTTTTTAATCGTTACGAGTACAGTTAATAAGGCTGTTTTTTTCTTGGAGTTCTGAGGAGCTAAATACTTTACACCGCACTTATTAAATACAATACAGCAAATCGACACACATCCCCTTACACCATATACGAACGTATACCACCACTGACCGTCGATATAATATATTATAATATGCCCATGACGTATGTAGTTATTGTAGTATATATTATTTTAATATATTCTGTACAACGATTTACAGGTATACGTGTGCCTGTACGTTAGTTCGTATCACGATAATAATATAATAATATATTAATATAATTTAATATAGAATCCACCGGAGTTGTCCCACACATTTGTCGGATTGTGCATATGCACCGTATAACGTTGCTCCATTATTTAACTCATGTACGCGTTTAGGTACCTACTATTATTATTGTCATATACAAATATACAATACATGCGTTTACACTATTATACGTGATATACATGCATGTATTATATTATATTATTCGTGTACGACTTACGATTAGTCTGAGGGTGGATTTCCACTCGAGACCCGGCACGAGTGACAATGTCGTCGGCTTCCAACCCCCCACCCCCTCTCACGACCACAACAACAACAATAACGCGTTAGTGTGTGTGTGTGTTTTATTGGCAATGACGTCACCTCGGTTTAACTGTTCGCCCACGCAAAGCGATAATAATATATGACTCACGCGCAGCCGTGCGCTTTTCGCCCGGACGCCTTAACTCCGACGACCCTCCGACTGTCGTCATAGGAGGTGCACGTCATCTACGCATAACAGTACAATAACATATATACCGGGTACAGCTGCCAAAATGGATTCTCGTTCGAACCGACGATCTCGCCGAGACCGTGATAAAATAGACGGGTAGGATATATAACGTCAGCATACGTTTCACTTAGTCAACAGTGTAACACCCCACTAAACGCGGTGACACCGTATCCGAAGAAATGTAAATCGATGGAGAGGAGGGTAAATCAAATAAAACCATATGTCGTGAAATAAATTTAATTTAACTATACTGTACTATATTTTTTTTAAATAATAATTAACAAATAATAATAATAATAATACAGTTAAGGATGTAGGAGTAGGCGTATTTTTTAGTGATGCACAACAGCACAACGATATATTTTCAGTTATCGATATCGGTTAATGAATGTAAAAATACTATTTTTATTACGAATACTCGCCTCACAATTTTCAATAATTTCATACATTTTCAATTTATTGGTTATACTATACTTCAATGTATAAAGTGTGGGTTGTGTACGTTGGAGTAAGTAAACAATTTAAATTTAAAACAAATAGTACATCTACAGGGAATTTCTGAAACTAAAATTCATTATAATAGAAAATTAAACTAATTTTTATTTACAGACTGATGAACATAACTCATATTCTATCCGATAATTTACTTGTTATGCTAATTTGTATAAATTTTTCTCGGTAAAAATATATATTATATATTTTTTCAATATAATAATAGTTGTATATTTTTATTTTTTAACACACTTAATATATGATTATAATATATAATAATTATATCCATCATATTATAAAACCTATAGTAGCTATGTAAATTGGAAAAATTAATGAATATTTTTGTATAATATTTGAATGTATAAATAATTTATACATAATTTTTATAATATTGATAACGCACTAACATAACAAATAGATTGTTTATTATATTTTTTGATGATACTAATTCTCTGATTATACTATCATTTTGGATTTTTAATTTATTTATGGTTTTTTTCCGTGGTTTTTGTTTTTTAGTTATTCGTCCGTGTACCACTTAAAACCTACTACCAATACAGTAGAAAAACTTCACCCTTTTTTTTGTTTGTATTATTATTTCAAATAAACTCTTGCAAAATCTATAAAACACAAAAATACGTATGTGTTTTATTTTTTGTTACACCACATAGCATATCATTTCTAGAAAGACGATTTTTTTTTTTTTACAAAATCAAATATATATACCTCGTTTCAACATTAATCTTTTATTTCACTGATAATTAAGTTATTGTATGTTTTATATTAAAGAGGATAAAAACCATGATAATTAGGTAAATTATGTATGCAATTTATTATTTTAAACATAATTGCAAAAAAACGATTTTTTAACTATAATAGTATATTATTTAATATTGGATATGATTTTTTTCGAAGTATTTAAAGTATACTAGTATGATGTTCATAAAAAAATATATTGAGTTAAATATACTGTCATTGAGAACAATAGTTTATTCTAGAAAACTGTTCTAAGTATAATATAATAATATGTAGGTGTCTAAGTAATTACTTAGATAATTAGTTTATTCATATAACTTATGAACCAGTAAGTCTGACAATTATCTTATAAAAATATTAATTCTTGATGACTTGATTTTAAATAATAATTCAACAATTATAATAATTTAGATTTATTATAAATCTAAGTCATTGGCAAATAATTTTGTTTGTGAAAAATTATGTTTTTATTTAACTTTTATTTTCATTATGTAGGTATGTATTAAATAGGATGGTGTCGTATGGTATGGTATATATAGTATGCTATGTATAGCGTACCTGTATTACTGGTATTAGGTATACTATAATACTAATAATACTATATATAATATAGATACTTATTTATTTTGGAATTATTTCAGACTAATAAAAAATTTCAGTTACATTATTATGTTAGGTTTTTTAATTAAGTTAAATAAGTTAGCACTTAGAAAAAGATATTAATAACTAAATAAAAAAATAATAAAAGTGGCTTAAATAATTTATATTTGCTTTATATATAATACATAATTATTCAAACAATAATAATTATCTACAAATCTTTTAAATAGAATATTTATTATAATTTATAGTTAGTGTATAAAAAATAAGTTATTTTTACATTATTATTTTTTTGTCAATAAAAAGGAAAATTAATTTACCTATTTCACGTTGTTATAATATTGAGTTATTTTATTTTAATATTAAATTTGTAAAGATTAATTTATTCGGGTTTGACATTTACATCAAATGTTAGTTAAATTATTTTTACTCCATTTTATTACGCTTTATTTTGAAAATATTTACTCCGAAATGTATAATAATTTATGTTTATGGTGCAGTAGCTATTTGTATATATTGTGTAACGTGGAACATTTTTATTATAATTTATCAACAAAAATTTACAACGTTATAGGGACCTTTATTCGAATGTGTATTTCGTTCAACCAGTTGAACAATTTATAGACAAACCACGATTGTTATAAATTGTTTATATATATAATTTATTCAACCATAATATACCACGTTTACTGTCGTGATTTACTAATACTATATTATATTATAACTACCGGCGACTGGAATAAGAAAAAAATTGTATCTCTGTGCTTAATAACATTTGGTCAAAGCCGACTTCGTGAAGTTAATAATAATTATTACTATTGAATTTTAATTAAGATGATCGAATGGGAGGAATACATGCACGTACCATCGAACGCTTTGTTTTAGTGCACATATTGTGTAAGTAGGACATATAATAGTTAGGTACAGTTAAGTTGACTATAACGACAGTCGATAATAGGTAATCATGCAGGATGATCGACCTGCAGTTTGCTATGGATGGTCGTCGAATGTTTTGGGTCACTTTATTATACTAATAATAATAGTAAAATAATTATATAGTAAATAGTAATACATTTATAATATTTTTAAGTCTGTTTAAAAAAATGTAATTTTATAAATAAGATCTTTTTTTTCTATTTAAAAAATGTGGTGAAGGTGTGAAACTGGAGAATTTTAAATGTCAAATTTGCGGATTATGATTGGTACTAATATTACGTTATATCATACGTCAAAGTGTAGACCTGTTAAAGTAAGTATTACGTTTTGTTATGACTTTTAAAAATTATCATTTCTTTAAACCGTAAAATCATATTTATTAAAATGCATTATAAAAGATTATTATTAAGTAATAGAGTATTTAAAGTTATTTATTTCTATATAAAAACAAATAATTTATTTTTATCAAAAATATAATATTATACAAATACAAGTACCTAGGTATGATAATATTAAATACTTATTATGTAACTGGATAATTAAATAAACAATGTTTGAAAATTGTACGTGATTAACTAAAGCACCTTGCAATTTTTAGCAACGTAAAGCCGTTCTGTTGTATAATGTTCTATTCAATTTCCATGATAAATTCTGAAATTGAAATATAAATTTGGTATAATTATAGAAAAAGTATAAAAATATGAAAAATCCATGTTCCCAGAAAGATTATTGTTCAACTAATTAAATCGTATTACCTATAAGTAAATTCACCTTATTTTATTTAAATTAATAACTATAATAATATTAAAATATGCAAACAACCGATTAATTTAGTAGTATGTACGCCGTATAATATATTATAATATATATTTGATGGGTCGAACCCTGATTTTTTAAATCGAACCGAACTTGAAATTATTTTTCCGAACTCAAACCGAATCGAACTTTCATATTTTCTACCGAACTGAACCGAACCTAGAATCATTTTAAGGCGAACTCGAACTTAATACTTTTTATCATTATTATTATAAATGATATATATCTAGAAGCCTAATCAATGTGGATTATTTTTACTATTGGCACACTTATTTCAGTCAATGAATGTAATACGAGTGCCTGAGAATTTTACATAATGTTCAACTATACAGTATAGGTACATATTTTTTTGTGATTGTGTCTTATATGTTATATATTAAGGTAATTGATATAAATACCTATTCGATAAAATATCGGATCATAACATTAGAATTTAGAGGTATATAAGTATAAACTTAATAATATATAGAATAATATAGTATTAATATAGTAAGTAGAATATAGTATTTGATACTAACGTAAATTAAGAGTGAAAGGATACAACAAAATATTTATCGAAACGAAATCGGGTTTTCTGTTATTTAATAATATTATGTATTAATATTGTTTTAAAAAGTATTATATTATTTATGTACATCTATAAAAATATTTACAAAATAATAAATAATGTGTTGGTAATAAATAATAACATTTTATGCATATGCCTAGTATCAGTCATGTTTACGAGAAAGTTATTGATAATTTGGTACTTTGTTCATGGAAATTAGAATCAGCTTGCCTGAAATTTATCAACTTATTATGTCACAATTCAATTATTTGTATTTTAAGTACCTATTTATTTGTTGATAAGATAATACAATTTCTTAAAACAGTTTTACTATGTTACTTATTTTTTTTATATATACATACATTATATTTATCACACATATGGACATATATTTTATGGAAAAAAAATATGAACAATTTTTCAATCTTGCTCTGGTTTTTGTTTAACTGTCAGAGATTATTTAAATAATAAATCATCTAATATTAAATAAAATATTAAATAACAAAATTTAATTATGTAAAATTTTAAAATTATAATTGTCATATGAGTTTTTTTCGTTTTTACATTTTTGTTTCCCTGTCGTAAAGCTTTAAAATGTATTTAATATAAGGTTTTCTTCATAAATTCATTTTATAGAATATTAAAAATGTCGAAAAAATAAATAAATAATTATTATTATATTTTAAAATTAAATGTTAACATTAGATATTTAAACGTATAATAACGATTTATCCACCAACGCTTTTGTTCAATGTTATTCAAAGACGTACGAATTGTAGAAACTTGAAACTTTTCCATTTTATTTAGCATTATTTACTAGACACAATGCTATTTTAAAAATATTTACGCTGTTACATACATATCACTGTACATCGGTATTGACTAATTAGCTAAGTATAATGTGATGCGATGCTTTTGAAAAAATCAGTTCAACCTATCGAATCAAGAAAGTATTAATAATATCAATATAATAGAACACATTTAATCGCAGTGACCTACTCAATGACGAGATACGCTCGATATAGATATACAATATATATAAGTAAATACAGACACCTGATATAAACAGCAGAGCAAGTTTCCCAGTTTTTAAATATATAGGTATAGGTACTTATAGGTTTCTATACGTATGGGAGGTTGTCGTTCACTTATGCGCGGACGACTTATAAGCTATATGCAGTATACACAATATAAAAAAGTGAAATTAATTTCACTCTTTCATTTTAACAATCGAATATACAAATATTATCATTCGTCTCGGAATGAATAGCAATTTTGATTAATAGAAATCAAAATTATTTGAATGGGGACGCGTCTGTCTAAAATAATCCCAAAACTCGGTGACTTGGCGAAATATAATGCCTATAGACATTGTTCAACTTCAGAATATTAATCATTCACTGTATTATTCATGTACCTACCTATCTATATCAAATACGAATATAGACGCAGGTACTGGGCAAAAACGAGTTTATTTTATATTTTGATATTCGTTAAAAAGAATTATCGATACAACACACACCGCGCATTTTCGGGTACGTACTATAACAGCAGAGGCGCGTGTGTTACATATTTTGTATTCAATTTTAAAGCAAAATTGATCGCGTTCAAAAAACGTTTATTCCGATGACCGGTCTCGATGTCTCGTATACCATAATATAATATAATATGTCATCATATTATATAATAGTTGTTATACACATCAATTTTTATAATGTACGTCATACTATACACTATACGTAGATCGAATTACTAGGTGAACGCGTCGTTACCCGTTATCGTCGTCGTCGGGTCGTTGGGTCTTAGATAATATGGTATATATATATATTATATAGTCACTCGTTATAGCCTATAATTATTATTGTTATTACGTTGTTTTACGGAGCTCGGAAATTAAACTTTAACCCGTCTCGATTTTCGAAGGTCGTGTTCGATCGTCGACTGTCCTGCGCTTGATACCGTTTGCTGAACGACTACACATTACTTATATGAAGTATAAAATCGCGATGCGCGTATATACGATAGTAAAGAATCGTCCGAGAAAACCAATTGCCTGAGTGGTGGGATTGATACCAGGTAAGTGGTCGGGGGGTCGAGAAGTGAGTTCTTGGCCGTTCCGACTTAGAACGCGACTGTACGCGTGTGCTAGAGAAAGATATATATATATAGAGAGAGAATAATTATTCGAAAAACTTAAATTAAACGAGCAGCGGAAATCGTTTTTACCAAGATTGGCGCGTCTATAATTATACACCATACCGGCGCGACGTACATACCACCACCGCCACCACATCTGCCGCCACCGCCGCCAGTCACCGCCCAGAGACGAGTCGGAAAGTCGAAAAAGCGGCGCCCTCCTCAGTGCACGTTGCGATACGAACGAGTGTGACGGTCTCCACCAGCGTAGTCGTCATAGTTGCAGCAATACGCGAGCCGCGTCCAGTCTGGTGGTGTTATTCAAATGAGATATTTTATTATTAATTATACGCTCGCGCGGTAAAACTTTATTAGGCATAATATATTATAAAAAAGACGCAGTGTGTTGTTATCGCGTCCGATTCCGCTTTGCTATGATATTGCATCTAAAGATAATAATATAAACAAAATAGAAGCTAACCGCGTATATTATTACACGATATTATTATTACCATGTCTCGTTGAGCCAAAAGAACCGTTCAAAATTAAAACGCTTAAAGTTTCGGGTATTGTTTTTTTTTCTCGTCCGACGTCATAATATTTTACACAACGTACCTATACCGGACGGAATATATTATATCATAATATCGAGTGTAAGATGGACAACGTCGACAACGATTATCTGGATTACCCGTACGACGATTACAGTAATAAAAGTGAGTTCGATCATTTAATATCAATTATCTTGTTGTTGTTATTGTTATTTTATTTCATGATAAATGTTTTATCTTTATCCGTTATAATAAACGGATGTTGAGTTTATGACCAACCGTCGTGGTGCGGTGGTCCGGGTCGAGCAGAAAAGATATCGGTTCGTAGTTCGTATATTAAAATTTTATAAACGCGTAGGTATTACAATGTTTACACAAAACTTGTAATAGATCGAATTATTAAAACCAACGACCTGTGGGAGTATGTAATTACCGTAAATCGAAACATAATATACAAAGTTATAAATGGAGCTCAGGACAACGGTAATGTCCATCGGCCGATAATAATTATATTGATGAATATAATCATGTGCGGTAGTCGTAGATAATTATTTAAAATGTAAACAATATCTATAGTTAGGTATATTATAATATAATATGTGGTAATGTCACAGTGACCATATTTAACCAGAGGTGTAAAGTAGGTATTTAAAATTTTAATATTGGTATTCAAAGACTCTTTCGAATAGGTGCTTTATATAAATACTTTTTTTCTTTTCTGTTTTGAGAGTAATATTTAAACATTATTATATTTTATAATTGTATATTTATAAACTTTTATTAATTACTGTAATATTCACAGTTATCACAATTTCAATTTATATTTACCAATATGTGAATATTATGTTCACCGCTTTTGCTGTAATTTAAAATATAATAGTCGTTTAGGCACACAAATAAAATTAATAATAAGAACATTTTTTGTTAAAGGTAATTGAAAATTATTTGAAATACAATTGTTATAACAAGTATTTAAGTATTATTGTAAATATTTTTTTGAATGTTATTTTATTACTTACTTGAATGCTTTTTAAAAGTATTCCTTACAATCCTGTATTTACGATAGTTCACAAACCCACACCTCCAATATTTTCAATACATATTATTTTAAACTTACAGTTTTTACTTTTCTCTGATTAAAAAAATATTATATTTAGTAATATGTAATATAATAAAATTATGAACGATTTTAACAACCAATTTAAAATTTTATATTTTCAATTTTATAACATTAATTAATTTAAAGAAAATTCTATTAACAATAAATTATGTCTGGTTTCATGGTGAGAATGAGAAAGACTGCTGCGCCCTTATTCTTCCCATCCACTAAGATGCCGTTTATTTTTAGGGGTACCCTACCCCTGTAATATAGGTATGTAGGTATAAAATATAAATACGTTAAGGAGTAATTTACTCGATATGTTCCTATAAGTAAATTATTATTGGCTATATTTTAAATAATGTATTTAATGTTTTTTAAATATCTTAGAATATTCGCTTAGATTCTACATAAACAAGGTTGTTTCTCGTTTACATAAAACCATATCATTTGAAATGTTCTGTACTGCGTAATCCATAGCGGCAAAAGCTATTAAATATTTAAAATTCAGTTACCGTTCAATTTACTACACTCCTGCAATGCCAAATACAATTTATATAATGAACCAAATGATTAACTCACATGTGTTTTTCGAAAACTTTGAAAATGAAAATGGAACTTTCAAACATAATATAACTAGAAATTTGAAAACAAGCTTATATGACTATTGATATTCCGGAACTAATGGCGGTTTAAATATAATAAAGTTCAATATGATCGGGGGAAATTGCACAACAATTATTCAGTTCAACGAACATGACAACATAACATAGATGTATGTAGGTAGTAGGTACTTGCTCGTACTTATCTCTTGATTTCTACAAATCAAAAGATTCAATTTATTTATACGATTGAATTCTTTGAAATAAAAAATAAAATTTAATATTTCGAAGTATAGTTGTTTAGGTACATATACTTCAAATAATCAATATTATTGTATTAATTTCGTTTGTTCCAATTGTACTACAAATATAATATTTAACATGGTATAATGTATATTTTTTCTACATAGAATATAGATACTATTGAAATAAATTTAGCTCGAAATTTTAAAATAAATTTACATACTTATTATGTTATACAATTAGTACGTCCTTAGTTTTGTATCATTTTAAATTAATAGACCTTAAATTTCTAGTCTCATCAGCGTTTTTTTCTGATTAGAACATAAATTATTGTGCTGTTCCCGTAAGACTACTGTCTAAAAAATGTATAAATATTTTTTTAATAGTTCTTAAATAACATAAATACAAATGGTATGTTTATTTTTAATAGCTCGAATAATACCTATATGGGCTATATGGAAAATAAGTTTTTGAGTTGGATAATATTTCAAATTAATTAGAGTAGCCCGCATGTAATATGTACCTACCTACATGTTTTAATGTTTTATATTACAACAAAATGTAGTATATTACGATGTTGATACTTATTTGTTCACTATAAAAAGTGGTATGAACAACAATTATTTCTATGTGTCTAAATTTATTATTTCAGTTTATGTTACCTATTGGCTTTTTGTATTTAATCGTATATGTATACCTACACGTATACCTACATGGACGTATATTATAAATTTATAACTTGAACAATTATAATAAGTGAAATTGTATAAACTAACTTAAGAACGTATATGATAAGACCAGTAATGTGATTTTTTCAATTAAACCGTATTTATTTTAATATATACCTAATTTAAAAGTTGAATGCCTTTAATGAATGTTATCTTTTAAATTTATTTTTCTAAATTATATTACTTATTACTAACATTGGTTTATATCTAAGTTAGGAGTTGGAACGCTAAGTTATAATAATCATAAAGTTACATAATTCATGAAATTTATATTTTCATTTTATAAACATCAACATATAATAAACATTTACGTATAATAATCTGCGAATAACGACAATGTATAGGTATAATATATTGCTAAGTAGATAATATATATGCACACTTGCACACTATTATATTAGGCAATTATTAGGTTATTCTTTTAACTGTAAACACTCATTTTCTCAAAAAGTCTTAGCCTTAACTTTATTGGTGTTGTATATTTTTATTATTTCCTATAACTAAGTACTATTTTTACCGTTATTATTTATTAAGTTTTTGTTTTTTTTATTCTATGCATTTTTAATTTCATATTATGAGAAATCACTTTATGAATAATCTGCTTTACTAGCTGAGAATTTCCAT
Organism: Rhopalosiphum maidis; assembly: GCF_003676215.2. NCBI lineage: Eukaryota > Metazoa > Arthropoda > Insecta > Hemiptera > Aphididae > Rhopalosiphum > Rhopalosiphum maidis. The sequence continues at coordinate 42,958,752 of NC_040879.1, forward strand.
AATAAACGGAAATTTAATTACAAACAAGTAGATAAATATAAGTTATATACTTATATCTTATAACTTATAAGTATATGTAAGTTTATGTGAGCTGAATAGTAAGTATAGTGGACCAAATTTTGAGTAATAGTTTCTTCTATAGTCATATATTAATATATATTTTAAATACTTATAATTAGGGTCAGGAATTTTTGTATTTATATGGTTTTGTATGTTTATTTTAAAATATTCCTGCTCTTATATACATTTGTTTGGTGAAATCAATTACAAAGTTTGGAAAACTGAACTTATAAAAAAATGAACTATTTATTCAAAATTTAATTTTTTGGTTTCGAAATTCTTGAGAAAATATATTTTGTTTTAAAACACGATATTAAAATTTATAGTTTAAAGTGGGTATGTATATATATTCAAAAATTGTTTTGTAGTGATTTCAAATAATGTTAAGAATATTTTTTAAAACGTAAATAACTTTCAAATTTAATGTTTACTGTTCGTCTGTTCTCTATTTAAAAAAATCACCTTGTATATTATACAAATAAATAGTCGCGTAAGTAATTTAATATAGGCGTACCTATAGCTAATGTATTTACTCACGTCATAGCATTTTAAGCTAATTATTAAATTCCACGTAGTGGCAGGTACTGTTATATAGATTAGGTATAGTCTATATGTATAGTATAATGTTCACCTTTTACTGATTTTTAACGTTGTGCATAGTGCATTAATGCTTCATGACAAATTATATTATATTATTTTAAACTTATATATTATATGCTTAGACGTAATGTGGTTCAAATATTTTTCGTTACATTCAAAATAAGATAATCTACATAAGATGACATAATAAAATGATATAGTTTGTTTATTATATACTTATGAATACGTAAATATTGATATTATCGAATTTTCGATTTATTAAAATGCATTATGCAGTGACCTACCACCTATGAGGTCCCTGATTCCTGAAGTTGCAGCTCTGTCCATTGTATAATAAATATAAATAACGATAATTTTGTATAGTATTATACGTATAATGAGACATTGGTGTTTTGAAATTTGTGATGTTGATCGATTTGTGGTCTAAAGGCCTATGTACACATAAAAAGTACTTCGGGTAAAATACAATAGTTTTCATAAAACATATAACACGTAGAAAGCGTAGGATGTAGAATATATAAAAGTTAAGCCTACACCTGATCTCGACTGACGACTTGTGTACATTATACATATTATGTATGTTAGACGTAGCAATATGCAATCTGTTAAAATTGATTCTAGGCGGGCTCTTATATAATTGTTTAAACCTAAACCTATATATGTATTATAATATAATATATGTATATAGATAAGTAGTAAGTACCTTAATATTAATGCAATATATTAATGATGCAGTTATTATAGTTTAATGCATTATAATTTTGAATATATTTGTATATTGTAAAATATAAATTATAATATACCTATACTACCTAACTAGTATATTACAAAATATTATAATTTATATCATAGTCAGTATCGTGTCAGGAAATTCAAATATTATTTTTCATGGTTAAAATTGATATTTATATTGATTGGGCACATGATCATGAATTTACAATTACAATATATCAAATATAAAATACTGAATTTATAATGTATATTAATAAACATTAGGTAAAGTTAGTTATTGCATTATTGGGGCAGTTTTAAATTTAAACCTCTATTATACTTATATAATATCCTATGTTTCCATAATATCTATTATGAATGAATAGTGAATAATTTATTAAGAGGACGTATTACTCACATATTGTGTTCTCTTAGTCTTACATTCATACGACATGTAAAATTTTCGTTCGCAAGTTTCTATAATGTGCTGTTAGTTTTGATATTACAGCAAACTAACCTATTATAAAATTTAAAAGTAAGATTATTATCCAGAGCCCAACGTAGCTTTTTATTAATATTATTATTTTTGAGGAAGTTATTATTGTTTTAAAATGTACAGTTTCAAAAATATCATAACTTAATTAAAAATAATAATTTCAATAAAAGGCGGCTACGTGAGGCCCTGGATAATGGGTACGATTCGTTTGCGTACATCTACCTTTTTTACGACTCGTTCGCACACAAAAATTAACTTGTTTGTGTACATATTGTACATGTTTGTGTATATTTTAGGTTTACATAATAAAGGTAGGTACAACTCATTTGTGCATCTTTTTGAACACCTAAAATTTGTGTCATCAGAATTTAAGTTCGATATTCACTAAATTTATAACTATCTACATTTATACACTTTTTACGTCAATGCGTTTCAAAAACATTTTAAACTTGGATATCCATAATTAGGACTTAGAATTAGTTATAGTACCGCTTGCTGGCGAACAACTGTTTAAAAGTTCGAAACCTTCCAATATCTTAATATCTATATATTTAATACACAACGATTATTTTTATGTCTCTAAGTCCTAGATATAGTACTCTTCTGCTAATGATATATTTTTACTAAAAGATAAACTTATATTGCTATAGAATATTCAAAAATTAATAATTTGTACCGATAATTTAATTACTTTAGAAAGTCCAAATATAAAAATATAAAATATGTGTTTACGTTAAAATAAGTGTTTATGTTGTGCATAAACGATTTGAGATAATAATCTTACTTTTAAATTGTATAATAAATCAGTTAACTCTAATATCAAAACCACAATATTGAAACTGGTGAACGAAAATGTGTTATATGTACGTGTGTAAGATGAAGACAACACATGCGCGTGCTATGTCCTCTTAATAAAAAAATCTATTTTACATATTCAGTACTTGTATAAATGTCATAAGTTATGACAAATAACAATCAGTCAGCAATTCGTCGTTATTTATATTAAAATATCTTAATGCGATAATTGAACATAGTGAAATATTTTTTAATTTTAAAAAGTTAACGATATTATGACATATGTGCCAATGGGTTTCAATAAATTATTAGGCTTGACTAATCATGGCTGATGGATAAAGAGGCTGCAATTATAGTCCGTAGGTAAGAGATAACTACAAATAAATTATAAAAAGTAGTATGAAATGTGCTTTATAAATCAATTAGTCATTGTAATGAATGTGTTAAATTTGAAATCAATTACAAAACTCATTGCAAAAATGATTGTGAGCGAATACTGTATTACAAAGTATATTTTATATTTCTACTAAAAAATTTATACTTACTTTATTTATTCAACAGTACCGTAGGTTAAATTAATTTTTTTTAAAACACAATAATTCGAAAATGTCATTAGAATAGTTTATATACGATAAATATACAATATAATTGCATACATAAAAGCAGTGGAGTATTTTTAAAAAAATCGGTTGTGGGAGAAGGTTTAAAAATAATTTGTATAATAATTTTAGTCATTTATAACTTATTTTAAATATGTTTGCACCTACTATAGTCTGGAATCTTGTAATTATTATATTATTATATAATATATATAATTTGACCATAAATATAATTTTTTTCGACTTCTGGGGAGAAGGGGGTCGAGACCAAAAGGTGATGACTGATGACAGACAAAAAGAAAACACACATCGTTGTTTAGTTTTGCTCAGAATCAAAAATGTACCAGTATGAATCTATAACGTTAAGCAAACAATTTTATATTCATAAGTTTACATTCAGTTAGAGGTTTAAATATCTTTGCTTTTATATCACACATAATAATATATAAGTACAACTATAATATAATATGAACGAGAGATATTTATTATATTCAAAAAATTAAGTTAAAATTATAAAACTCTGTGTTCCGAACGTCTTTATATATCTTATATTATATCACTAGACGTCAACGGTTATCATTAAAAGTATTTCTATATGTATTTGTTCTAATACATTACTTATTAATTATTATACATACCTATATAAGTAAAGAATACGAGGAAATGTAGCAGCATTTGAATATATATATTGTATAATTCATATAAAATGACAGTAGGAACTGAAATTAATTATGAAAGATAATAGTAATTTGAAAATATTTTTATAAAATTCTTAAAAGGTACTAATTTATTTTTTTTTCCAAATGCAATAATTAAATAATGTATTGGTGCATTAGACTCTCATAAAAATAAAAATAAAAACAAATGATTGAATAATTAACATTATTTAAAAAATATTAATATATTAATATTTTAAATGTTCCCTTAGTTTGAAATTTGTACAGTATCATGAAAAAATTTTAAGGTTTATCTACTATATACGCAATATTGCAATAAATTTCAAAAATTAGACATGTGTTTCATATTATGTTCTTTTTAAAATGCTGTACAAACTATAAATTATTTCATTAATCCACAATTATGCCCCCTCCCCCGAAATAATAAGGAATATACTATCTAATTCACAGTGTATACAAGCTATATTTATATATTATGCTGAACGAGTAAACGACTTATTTAAAAAAAAAAAAAAAAACAGATTCAATAGAAAATTATTGTTTAAGTATTTATAAAACTCAAAGAAGTGCAATAATAAAACATTAAACAGTTTTATTGACTCCTCTATAAGACTATAACTATTTTAAATATTTTATCGAAGCCGTCTTTCAAATACAAAATTTAACATACTTTAATACATAAATATTAATTTTTTTTTAAAGTGTTCGAGGTTGGAGGGGGTAGAATTTACTATTTTAAATATTGACTAATTTCATATTATATCATTATTTTTAGAACAAATATTAAAATAAATAATGTATTGTTTTTTTAATGCGTTACTGCGTGTTACCCATATATTAAAGGTATTATAAGCTAATCAAAAAATGTCTACACGTTGTATTTAATTGAAAATTATAACTATTTTTCAAGTGTATTTTGGAAAATAGGTGTAAGTAGTAAATTACTATAACATTACTAAATATTTATTTTTTCTCGACGTGTAAACTGCAATATGCGTACCTCTGATACACACTATATAGACACTCTGCAATTGTACTGTGTTTTCCTAAACATTTGAAATTTATTCAAAAACTTCTGTTTAAATCTATATTTTTTCTTCATTATATATAGTCTGCGTACATGCATGATAAATTATAATGTATGCATTTTTTGACATAACTAATGCTTTTTATGCGTTTTGGGAAAGGTTGATGTAACTAATAAAAATGGCCATAGTTATCAGGGCTCTAAATCTTATACTACGATGAACCGTAAAGGTGTAAAAATATTAAATATATTAAAATATCTGCTCAATATTTCGTACTTTCCTAGCTACTTATCTATTTACTTACTTTACCATTTAAAAAGGGTAAAAAAATGTTTGTGCATAAGCGCGTATTAATATTTAATAATAATAAACAAAAATATAATATTATCCATAATACCCATTACTCTTAGACGAAAAAAAATACAATACAATTATCTTGGAACATATTACTTTGAATCCCCACAATACTTCTTGAATGACGCACAATAACACAATTGTTGACACAAGAATACAATTCCAGATGCTGAATTTAATAATTTTATTGAAAATTCTGTGGACCACGAAACCATTACAAATGTGTTTACCTTATGGCCTTTTAAAATACAATGACGTTCATTGTTAGCATATATAAAACATAAATAAATAAAATGAAAGTTCTTTTAAAAATTTTAATTGATTACCTAAAGTGTACGTTGTACAAATATACAATAATATATACTACCCAATACCTATACATTTATAACATTAAAATTTTACTTGCAGAGAATATTATTATGGCATAAATTTATATTTATAAAATATATATGTAGCTTGCAAAAGTCTGATGTTTAATTACTCAGCATCTTCTTATTATTATCAAAATTATTTTGATAATATATTATTTTTATTTAAGGTACATTTAATTACCATTATATTATTATTGATAATAATAACTTATAATATTATTATTATATTACATACGATATATACCGATTATCTGCAATAATTTAAAGTAAAATTAATTTCGAATTCTTTTCAATTATTTAATTACATCATATACTAATATTCAATAATATAACATATAAAATAATATTTAATTTTATGTTTTGAAACAAAATATTTTTTTTTTTTGAAAATGTATATTTTATAGTAAAATAAAGAACAATTTACTAATACTTATTTATATAAAATAATTTAAGGGACAATTCTATGAATTTATAACTGTTAATATTCATTGTGAAAAAATAAATTTAATAACTGATAAAGTTAGTACCACTTTTAACATACCTATAAATAATTCTCTAGAGTCTATAATATACAAATTATAATTATTCAAACTTTCCATAGTTAATAATGAAATTTGAAAAAAAAATTAATAAAATATGAAAGCTTTAATTGTTGTTATTTAGCAAAAAAAAAAAATAAAAAATAAGAAACAGTTGGCAGACAAAATAATTGACTGATAATAATAGTAACAAACTGTTAATTAAAAAATATTACAGTCCACCACATACGAAGAGTAAATCAGTACCTATATAATATTATATACTTCTTGTAGGTTCGTAATTTGTTATTAATTATTATTAACAAAGAGTCGTAGGACGTACATGAAGTTGCCCCCCCCACATTGTGCAATTTTTTTCGGATAAATTGTAAACAATTGTAAATTAATTGTAATTAATTGTAAACCCAATCTCTGAATTTATAAATCATCGGGGCCTCAGGAAATCAAAAACAAGTTGCGGGAGGGCCAAATTCACGGAGCCGCCAACTTTTGAGGTGCGAATTAAAATTATGGTATAGCATAATAAATATTTCCAAATAAATAAATTTAAATTTAAATCATTTACCAGCCCGATAAAAAAAATCGGGATTTCACGCAGCTTCCACAAATGTAGCTGTCTTTTCAAATCCATTTCCAGTCTTTGCGAATCATTTACTATCCCGCAATTATAATTTAAGTATAACTAGTGTAAGTCACCAACTTCGCGTATTCTCCCTTTTATAAATTATACAGAATTATTGAAAATTTTGTTTAGCTAATTGCAAAACGTGCGTGAAGTTTGCCACCCACTTTAACCAAAGAACTTCAAACCTCTTTAGATAAATTGCTACTAACTTTTATTCTTTGAAATTTTTATTCAAATTACATTTTTATAATTAAAATATAGATTTTTGTACTCAACTTGACTTTTTTTAACCAAATAAGATTTAAAAATCATGGTCATTTTTATTCCAGTTAGATTGTTTTATTTAATATATTATTATTATTATTTATTTATTCAATTAAGAACAATTTATCAAACATAGATTTTTATCTAATTAGAATAAAAAATGCTAAATTTAGTAAAAAGCCTAAATAACTTTACTTATTCAAATTTCAAATTAAGTCAATTGACCACCAAATCTCTAACTGAATACGCTACCGACACTACAAATCGTACCGTATTTGTATATTTAATTAATAATTATATTTAAAATCTACTGCAATATTGTTTACTAAAGAATATTACAATATTTACCAAGTCCTGATCAAAAAATGAACAACATTGGTACATTACGTATAAAATACTTTTTAATATTTACTATTTATCTTACATAATTTATAAATAAATATATATCTATATAGTATGTATGTTTATTTTGTTTATTGTTAGTTGTTACTGCAGTTCCGTATACGTACGTAAGATAAAGCTGTCATAAACATATCAGAATTTAGATTTCATTTTGCACCGAAGTTCGACGAATAGAAAAGCAAGAAATAATAATGTACTATTATCCCGATTTCCGGACACTATATTATAGTTGCTTTTCATACATTGTTATAACTCATACATTTATCAAAAAGGGTACACTGTACTGGTAATATAAGTAGACATTGTCAGCGTCGCGTTTCATGTGTTGTATACTTGTAACCGTTGAACCGATAAACAGTTGTTATATAAACTTAAAGCTTATATATAGGTAGGCACGCTGTCCGTGTTTTCGACACGATGTCACGTCTTGTCACTTGGTGTGAATTGTGTGATGGCGTTATTATAACATACTATGTGGGTTTGTATTTCACAGTTTTAAGTTTTTAACTCCATGACAAATTAATGAAAAATGAAAATATTCCACGAATAAAAAAAAAAAAATTATATAGCAATTACATTTATTATTTATACACACTCGTTAGATTGATTCGTATTGGTAGGTATGGTATTACATATTAAAATACTCAAATTATTATTATTTCATTTATTATTAAGCTTATTGCAAAAATTCAATTTTGAAAAACAAACGAATTATTTTGATCAAATATTTACGTTTATTATATTTTAATAAATTACTTGTTGATAAATATTAGGCATATATTTGTTCTGTAACTATGTATTCATCCGTCTTTTCAGTAAAAAAGTAAGTAAATAAATAAATAATTTGACTTTTACATTTCTGCAAAGACGAAAATGTTTATCAATGGTGGTTATTATAGGCATTCATCAAAGCTGAGGCATTAATTTAAATTGTTTGCTATTGTTCGTATAATGTAAAATTTTTTTTTAATAAATAACAAGTAATTCTTATTTCTACTATTGTTGTTGAAGCTTTGTTATTTAATCAACGTGCACGTTTTATTGATACATTTTAAAAGTCGTATTAATAACGGCGTGTGTGTTTTATTTCTCCAGTTCCGTTTATGTCTGTTTTTGGCGAAAGACGAATAGTGTCAATATTATTTTGTTTACCAACGTTTTTAATCTGACTTCGTGACTTCCCATTACAGCCTAGGGCTATGGTTATATTTTTGTTGTGCTCTCGCTCGTCTTACTTATTACCTCGGTCGTCGGCTAGGATATAGTTTTATTAGTTTTATATTACATAATATTATGTATCGACAGGATTATCGCTGTGTGGTATAAAGCTATATTATAGGTAGGTAGATACCAACACAACTTAAATTATCAATTGCCGTTTTTGGTATTTAACTGGAGTTTTGAGTTTCGGAGAGAAGTTTGTCTTTTATATTACGACGTAGATTATGAGACAATAATAATACGAAACGAAACACTGATGAATTAAAAAAAATTAAAATTTCCAAAAACAAATCTTGGGTACAACATCTAAACATTTAAATGGCAGATTTTTAAAATCAAATCGTTCATATACAAAATATATATATATCGATATGAATATGCTTATATTATTGTGAAAATACCTTTACAGATTATATATTTTCAAAATAAATGTGAAAACAGACTTTTATTCATTAATAATGATAATATGTATTTTCTGGTACCTAATTGAATTGCTGCAATTTTGTTATATAGTATCTACCTGGCTACCTGAGTAGTAACATCCGAAAACTGTGCATCACCGATTAAAGTATACTTAATATCTATCAATGATAGGTGAAGATTTTATTTTATTTTTATGGGGGGAGATCTAAAGTAAAATTATTCCCACATTGTTTTCAAATATTTAAGAACGTAAGAAAATATCGATTAATTTTAAGTATATTCATACCTAAATGTGTTTACGTATTGAGGTATAGAAGTATATATTTAGTCAAGATATATATTGTATACACCTCCTAACACTTCAATCTCCACCTATACCACGAGTCCATGAACAATAAAGATGTTCAACATTTGAGCTATATTATTTTACGAAAATTCTTTATCCTTGTTTAAGCTTGCATCACGTTGCTCTCGCAGTCATATATTTAATAAATAGGAAATTAACGGTATTATAGTATTAAATAATTATATTATACCGTCCTGCTTCCGCTATTACATAGTTTATTTTATAACTTGGCTAGATAGGCTTTAAATGTTTTTGCGCTTTTGGTTCTCACAGTCACAACACAACGCTAAATTCCCACAATTTCACTAGGACCTATTTAATTTGATATTCTAGCAATCTAGCATTCTAGCGTATAATTAGGAAACTATAGTAAAAGATAATATAAAAAAAATCATACTATATTCTAATACCTTTATTTACAATAAATATAATATGTAAATGTGTTTTTGTGCATTCATCATAAACGCCTAATTAAATTTTGTACAAATTTAAAAACATTATAATGTTTGTTTACAAACAGTAATTTTTGTTCAAAAGTAATTTAGCACCATAAGAATTTATTTATAAGTCTAATTTATTATGGACTTTAAATGTTTAGATGTTACGTTGTAATAATTAAATTTTTAATTGTATAATACATACGGTCAATTAATTAATTATTTAATTGGATTTTTTTTAATTAGATAGTCGTCTGCATATAAAAAAAATCGTATCACTTTATCTCCAAAAATCACGTTTGAGGGTTTATACCCTTTAATATTTCTAGTTCGTTAGTTACTTATTGAATATAGTCAGCCTTTCTGTATATTCCTCTTTTTTTTAAAAAAAATAAATGAATATGTATTTATAATTATTATTGCATTTGATTAATTTATATTTGAGAATTACCAAGAGGTACTTACCTACTATAAGAAAAAAGGAAAAGATTTTTATTTTAACATATGTACATTAGTAAAATTATATTTGTGTTGCATTTTCTGCTTGAAATAGTGCCAACTTTATCTACCAAAGAGTATTTTTAAAATATATTTATTAAGTAATATAACACCTAAAAAACCAACTGGATAACACAGTAATACAATATTATTTTAAAAAAAAAAGTTAACAAAATAGAAACTCAGGTCTGAACATTTGAAACCATTTCTACATTAAAAAAAAATAAAAAATAATAATAATAATACTTTTCTTTAATGTAATAAAAATGAGCTGTGTTAACAAATTTTCAGCTAGAGGGTAGATTTATGATAGGCCACCAACTATGAATTGGACGCCACACTCTTATCTTGTTATATCCGACTTACAAGTGCATAATACAGCACATTTACGTTCAGTATATTACATTTAGTATCTATATAGTTTTTTATATTAACTAGACTATAACAAATATCTAAATTTAAAAGTAACGTTATTTTTGTTCTTTAAGAAGTTTTTTTTAAATATTTTAAAGCGAGCTGAAAGTACTTAAAATGTAAAATACAATATAATTAAAGATGTTGATAACTCATTTTAAAATTAAAAAAAAAAAAAAAAAGCTTACAGCATAACATCAATAATATTATAATATTATTGTTTATTAATTTTAAGTGCTATAGTAGTAAATACACAATTAACTTTAATATTAAAATCATTATCAACGTAACTAAAAGTGAACGGTTGAAAATAAATGTGTTTTATTATGAACTTATAAGTTAAAAGATGAAAACAACAAAATCAGGTTGCGTCCTTTTTCACATAATCCTAAAAAAACAATAAAAGTAACAATAATCACAATGTTATATTTTTTATTTAATGTTAGTTAGATATAAGCAATTTATGACAATTTACAGTTAATACGTGGAGAACTAATTTTTAACATTGAAAATATAACACAGACTTATTATAGAATAGAATTACGAATAATTCAATACAGAAAGTCAAGAAAACAAATGCATAGTCCTATAGTCGTTTCACTCAACAAGTCGCGCCGAGGCACGTAGATACCTCTACTGCGTATTTAATAAAATGTGAAATATTATCAGAAAGATATTATCAAAAAATATATAACAACCGAATGAATTCAGAAAACATAACTTCAAATATTTCTAGAGGTTATTTATTTATTTAGGAAGGTATCTGGGCCATGTATGCTTATGCTAATGAGATGGATTGACAGAAAAAATATTGGATATCATATAATGGGTTAGGACGTTTATAAAGGTCTTGACCCCCTACTTTCGCAAATCCCTTAACTCACAGTTATAGAAGTCATTTACTCATTTACATAATTTTCAATCAATATGTTTTGCTATAAAAATAGTATGAATACAATTTCTAATACTTTTTATGTAATATAGACATATATTTTATATATTAGTAACAAAAAGTGAAGAAGTATTACTAAAGACTTTAGGTACTCCTATATAAGTATCAATAATAATTCTTATAAATAAAAAGTACCGATAGGTATAGATAAAACTAAAATCATGAGGAAAATAATTTAATTTTTTAGTGTTAATACTACAATGTGTTTTGTGTATATCATTTCAAATTTTGATGAGTAGAATAGTAGATAACACATTTTGCTAACATTGATTTTTCGTACATATATTCGTAGGATATTTGAATTTGAATATTTTGACCTGGATTTTTTTAGTTTGATTGCGAAATAATATAAATGTTGATAAATTAAAAGACACTAAACAAGAATTTGGTACGATTCATTCTTAAAAGAAAAAAAAATCAAGTATAGATAAAAAAAAGTATATGTGACGTAATCATTCTACGTCGAGTGTACCTCGTCATTAAAGAGTAATTCACTGTAATGTATATACGTGCAATTTTAATTCAATGATAAATCATAGCACACTAAAAACTATTCTGAACGAAGACGGTCTGTCAGCCTATAGATACTCTATGATATATTTATATTGCTATAAAAGCAATTTTATAATATTTTTACCGACAACATTGCATTTTAAAATGTCACTGTATCTCTGTATAAAAATAATATATACTTACGTTAAACATTACAAATATCCACAAATAATATTTAATAATATATGACTAAAATCGTTATTCTTCTTTTAAATATATGGGTAAATGGTAGTAATAATAATTATTGGTTATTGCATCTGATTAAATGATAAACACATTAAATATAGTTAGCATATAATGCCATAATGGCAGGTTATAAAATGCCTGATTTGGAGATCCGTTAAAATGTTAAATTCCCTGCAGGTGCTCCCTCCTGTCGCTTATAGCCATCAGCGTCTAATTACATTATAGTGTAATGGGATCTATACTATAAAATGATTCTTACGCGTAGGCAGTGGCGTAAATTGGGCTAAATTGTTAGGGTTGCAATCAGTTTTTAGGTTGGACAGACTTGTGAGGGAGCTTCGCCCCTCACACCCCCCTAAAATATTTTATTTTATTCTAGATTTAACATTACAAATAGGTACATAAATTTAACAAAACTATTTTAACCTTAAACACATATTGTATCTATTGGTAATTGGTATATATTATGAATATACGCTATAAATAGGGTATATAATTACTTACTGTCAATAAAATATGCATAATTTTCTTAAGCAATATATGAATACATTAAATAAAAAAAAAAATTCTTTTATTTTATAAATTTTGTATTTTAAATAACAGCTGCCATTTATATTTTTTGTATAATATAACACCTAATACAATATAATATATATATATATATTATAGTTATAGATTTAAAACACTAGTTGGTTTTTTCAGTTTTTTACTGAGGGAATAATATAATTTACTGCAGTAGTAATCGACGGTCTCTATAATTATTATCAGCAACTATTGAGACTCGAGTTGGCCGATCACACTAAATATATATATTTGGTATAATAATAGAAAATGATTAATAGCAAAACTATAAATAAATGTGGAAAGGATATAATATAATAATAATTCCAGTGCTTCAAAACAAAGTTAAACATTGGTTCTCAAAGTATAAATTAGTTAATTTATTATTATATTGATATTTCAATTTTTTGAAAACTGAAATCGTAATTTTTTGGAGTCGCAAAAAAATACTTTTGCGACCCTTTGATATTTTCAGGGGTTGCAAGTGCGATCCCGTGTGACCCCCAGTTTACGCCATTGCGCGTAGGGATGACAGTTTGTAATTAGATTATCGTTTAAGTATACATCATTATATTCATTATATTAGTTGTAGCGTATAATTGTACATGCGTACAAATTTTAAACGAGTAGATAAAACCAATGGTTTTATTTCTGGAATCTTTTCTTCGCAGTAGATTGTAGGATATTTGTACCTGCATAAGAATTTACCTACAGTTTACCAATCGGATTTGTGGTTACGACGCGAAAATAAAAAAAATATATATTATTAAACGTGTCTGATAAAAATAAATAAATAAAATATGCCCGTCTTCTACTGTTTACGGAGTCGAGAAGTCGATACGGTTTATCGTTTTCAGTTTTGGCGTGGATACCTATACGGGTATGTCTCATACATAATACATATTATTATACAGATAGAAGACACGAGGGGTTCAGTGATGCCACTAGGTGACTAGCTACTGACTATGTGTGTGTATGTGTATGTGTATGTGTATGTGTTTGTTACACACATATTATGGTTATGAATTATAACCTAATTCGAATTTATTTTCTTGCTAGTGTTGCGTCAACTGTGAGATTTATTTTAATATATTATATAATAACTAGTAATCGACTGCGTCCGATGACATTTATACATTATCGACAAAACACATATACCTAAGTGAAATGGAATAATAAATAATAATTGTAGCAAGTAACATCCAAAAGTTCAATTATAAAAATGTAAATACATATGAACATAAAATATTTGAAAATGTAATAAAAATAACAATTAGAATAAATATGGAAAAATATAAATAATAATTTTAAATTTCAGTTTAGCATTTGGTTTAAATCGGTAGTCTTATACGATTCTATAAAATGATTTATATTTTATTATTTATTCATTTTTACAAAATAATTTATACAATCTATCCATATTAATATATCAAAATTCTCTGCAACGAGTATTAGTAATAAACAATTAAATAATTACTTAAGAAAAAAATACACGAGATAAGAAATGGACTAGTTCACTCTATACGATAAATATACTTTTTTTATTCATTTTTTTCTTAGAAAGAATTTATTTTAAAAGACATCTACAACCATTGTCATTCCAGACGTTTACTGAATAAATTAGGAATGTTTACGTTTTGAAACGAAAGAGAGCTGTAACTATAATAAGTTTGAATACTGAAGAACTTTTGTATCGTGTTTTAAGTATGCGTGTTTAGCAGTTTTTTTAACAGTTGGAATTTAAAGATCGCAATGTATATACTGTATATGTTTTACATTGAAAACGCAATGAAGAACATTTGATATCGTTTTCAGCATTTTTAATTATATTGTTTGAATTTTTATAAAAATATGCAAATAATGAAATAATAGCAATAAAGTATTATAGAATACCTACAACCTACTTCGACTTCCTAGAATAAATTGTTGTCCACCTAACTATATTCATACTTCACATATAATATTATTGATTTTACCAGATTGCTAAGTACGCAAATAAGTGTTATAAGTTATAATTCAATTGTGTATATGTTTGTTAAATTTGCATGCAACGATTTTTCGTTATAATAAGCTTAAACATCTTGAGTCATAATTTGTACAGAAATATTGCGTCATCCTGGTTGACCTGGTTAACAATACTTAGAATTTGTTTTATATTTTCACAATAATAAATAACGACGTTGATCCATATTTCCAACGAGTGATAAATGATAATCAGTTTTGGAGGAATAGGAGGGAACCCATGTATTTTGAAAAAAATTGACATGAACGCACTCACATAGTAAATATTTTGCAGCAACTGTAATAATAACATTGGATTCGAGATCTGAATCGAAATTTTTTTATTTTTCTATTATTTTAACTATAGGTGTTCTAAAATTAATATAGTTCTCAGTAAACCATAATCTATTATCTCAACCGGAGTGACACGAAATTACCGTCTGGGTTAAATTTCCCATTAAATGTATACAAATCATTATTATTTTTGCTCTTACTTTTTTTTATTTGTCAATTTAAAGTTTAAAGTGTCGACGTTTATTGAACCCAGCAACTCAAAAAATTGCATACCTACTTGGCTACTTATTATTTTTTTGCGTACTTTATTATTATTTTTTTTTTAATAAAAGAATAATTCTAATATATACAGTAAGATTGTTTATTATTTTAATGTTAGAGGTAATACAGTGTTTGATTCTAGTGGTTAAAGGTGACGTGAATAAAAAAAGGTAGAGAACCACTGATCTATATCGATATATAATCAAATAATTTTTCTTGTAAATACTGTAAATAGGTATTTATTATATTATTTATATTATTAGAACTTAATTATTATAATAATAAATATTTATATCAAAATATTTTATTTATTAACTTTTTAGTCAATAGCACTTTGTTGTAGAACAGTGTGTGATATGTTTGCGTTATAAATAACTATTACTCATATAGTCATATCTATGAATTAATCTATATATTTTGAAAATGTCATTGCATACAGTAAAATTCATAATTTATCTTAAAGTTTTAACTGTTTTAAGACCCACGAATAAAGTTTTTGAATTTTCACAAATTAATGAACTTCATTATTCATCGTTAAAATATGTAGTTTTGTAAAAGTTTGAACTTTAAATGTATACAAAAATAATTGTTTATATTATATATATTTTTAAATTTTATAGTTTTATAGTAGGAATTACCTTTGAAGAACAGCTTTGTATTACATTTTCAAGCTTAGTGAATATTTTCTCATCTACATCTATGGAAAAAATTTAAAATTAATTATAAATTAATTAAAAAGAGCCAAAATATTGTGAAAATATTAACCAGTATAGAATATGATATTATTAATACTTTATATTATTATTTACGGTTATACTTTGCTTTTAAATTATAACGATAAAACAAAATCGATCTGTTAAATACTGCAGTAAACATATAGTTTTGCATTTTTATTCCTGTTTTCCTTAAGTTTTTGTTATTTTTGGTTATATTGAAAATTAACGAAACTTTTTGAGGCCAAAATTACCAACTATATCCAATATTCTATTATAAACCACCCCTAAAGTTAAAAATCAAAGCATTTTTATATACTGACATTTATATGCGTTAAATAAAAACACACATGCATATCATAAATGCATCATTATAAATACATTCATCGCTCTGTCCAGATTCTACATATTTGTGGTATAATATATTAATATGTCGTATAATGCGCAAATAATATTCATATGCGGATACAAATCCGGGCTCTGGTCTTAACTTATATAATCTATAAAGGCTACCGTTGGCGCGTCTAGAACTTTATTTTTTTATAGGGTTTTGAAGCTAGGTACAGAATAGAGGGTACCTCCTCATCTAATATTTAAACAGTTTTATTTGTTCATTTTACTAAATAATAAAATAAACAGACGATAAATTTGAGATTCGTAATAACGTCAAAAATGTACGAGATTTTATCAATTATTATAATAAATAATATGCGTATATACCAATATGTACCTACTGTTTGTTTCTTTATGATTTGTGACATTTAGAATGCCTTTATAGTTCTGTAACAATTTGAAAATTTAATCTTGATACACTAGTATACTAAAAGAGCACATAAAGCCATGTACAGGTATAATCAATTCATGATTTTTTTTTTATCACACCAATGTTTTCAAGGAGACCGGAGATCACCATTCCAAAAACTATTGGTCCAAGGTTCCTAAAAAACTTCAACCCACCGTAGTGTGGAGCTGTGTTGTGTATATAATGTAATAAATAAGGAATATGTAGAATCAACAACAGGATATAAAATATTGTTACCACAACACTTATATAAATAAATAATTCGGAGGTTTTTGAATATTGATTGATAAACATTGTAATACATATACAGTTCGTTTCGCTGTAGAAATTTAAATTTCTAATGAAGATCTTACAAGATGTTTTTGGCGCGTGTTCTTTTTGGCCAAACACGATTAAACACAAATCTAATTGTTTCTCCGCCAAGTCGAGAAATTCTGAGTTTTTAAAAAAAGTGCTTTTACAGTAGATAGTTTGACTGGCAGTCGGTGATAGTTAGGCGTAGACGCGTGATGGTGTATATTGGTAGGTACTTTGTGTGATACAAATATCACAAATGTCGTGTCCGCAGATCATTACCTAAATCTTCTACTTTTCTCTACACTGCGGTACATTCAATTTTAAAACGAAAATCGACCACCGCATTCATAACTCTACAACGATTTTATGGATTCCGGAAGTTTTGTAAAAAACGGATTAAAAGGTTAAGCAAATGCTTCTTCACTTTGAGTGCATGCATTTGAGGATTTCTTTATACGCTTATTGGCTGGGAAAAAGTTTGAAAAAATTAGTCAATTTGTAGTTACGTGATGGCGTAGTGGCCAAATTATACGATACTTACCATATAAAATGACATACAACTTTTAAATGATTAAAAATGAAATTACTGTGAAAACACTGAAAACCTTCACACTTCGTAGAATTTTCTCATTTTTAACGTTACTTATATTTTATTTCAAAGAAGTAAACTTTCTTTTAAAAGGGCATTGGATTCGAACTTTAAACAACGCCAGAAATAAATTTAAAATTACGTATTCGACAATGAGTGATGTATATCATACAATAGAATAGAGTTTTATTAGTTATTCGTCCTATGGCCTATGACAGTATGACTGCGGTTATGTTAACTATTTTTCAATTTATCAAGTTAAGATGAAAGTTACTTTTTTAACTTGTAGAAGTTTTAAGGTTTTTTCGTAGACGTAATGCGCAAGCGGTCCCCACGACGTCGTCGATTTAAACCTGAAAAAAAAAAGAAGTAATAAGTTAAATAGAAAAAAAAAAGTAAACATGGTCTTCAATCTTAATATAACATATTCCATTTCGACCATTTCCGTGTATATAGGTATTAGGTAATAGGTATAATGAGTCGACTACTTAAAGGCACATTTTTTTTCTCGCATAATCTACTTCAAAACACAATAAGCAAGTTTTTTGAAAGTACAAATGGGTACATAAAACACAAATATATGTATGTTATTACGATATACTGAAAATCGTAAGCGAAAACACGTCGCGCACGCGTATGAACGTAGCCTCCGCCGACAATGACTATACTCGGTACGCGCGAGACGTGACCTTCACTATACAATAATAATAATAATCATCACTACAATATATACTACGGCGTTATCGCTTTCAACGCGGAAATCAACAAAAACATTATCTACTGATAACGCACACACACACACACACACACGTACACACTCATCTTATGACACATCGGGCGACCGCTTTGCGAACGGAATCGCGCGAATATAAGCGAATACCATCGAATCGGTAAAAATCGGCCGTCGAGCGTCAACTGTCGCAAACGGCGCCGGCCATCGGCGGTATTGTGTCTCTCCAGCGGAGTCGTTCTGTACGCGACTTACACGGCCTTTGCGCCGCTCGTAACTATTGTACCGCAACACCACTTTGAGTGGGCAGCGATCTGGCGCGGGTGCGCTCATAGCCGTCGGTCGCCGTGGCGGACTCTGCGGATCGTGTCGTCCGGACTCAACCGCCGTCGAAGAAGGTACGAGCAATAATGACGATAATATTATGATGTTATTCTGTTGTGCGGACCCTCACAGTCCTGCAGTAGCGAATGCCTACACTACGTTAGTTCCGTAGAGATCTGTGCGCACTTGGCAAATATAGTACTCTCGGATACCATTGGCCTCCGTTATGGTTTTCTTCTAGCCGACGCTCGCTTGGGTGCGTCTATTAGATGTATCGCTGAGAATATTATTATTATTGTTATTTGCTAATCGTTTGAAAATTTATGAGCACATTTCTCGTTACAGATTAGAGAAATATCGTAATTTGCATCGATTGATAGATAGTTTGTGGTTTACAGTAATAATATATTATTATTTCATGCCTTGTAAGTTTTCAACAACTTGTTACCAAGTGTCCTAGTTATTTTGATTTTCGTCTTACTATGATATTCGTTATTTTGATATAATTATCCATACAATTATTTATATTGTTTATCAGTACTCAATTCTGTTTGATTCTTAAGTCAAAATAAGTGTTTTATAATTGGTATATTCAGTGGTGTCACGAGGTCACTTTGGGCAATTGTGCCTTCAATTTTTGGGGTGATTGGTTGGTGATTGTGGATGAATTAATTTTACTAAATACTGTTTTGATCCCATGTGTTGTGATTTGATAACATAGTCATAAACTAAGTTGTTATTTTAAAAGAATTTAATATTAATTTTGAATATAAATACTGTTTAGAAAATAGCGAGTAGACAAATTCGATTAATGTTTGCCCCCGTAGTTCAAAAAGTTTGTAATGCCACTGGGTATATTAATATCTATATGAATGCAATAGTTATAGTATGTTTAAAAATTACAAGTGAATGATAAACAGCACGTGTCCAACTGGTTTAGAAATGTCATGAAGTGAGATTTACAAAACAGGTTTTTATTTGCTTCAGTTTAAACAGAAAGTTTCTGCAAGTATATAGCTTACATCTATAGGTAAATACATTATTATGTTTTGAAAAGCAGAAAATTAAATTAACTCAATTATCCATTTAACATTTTATTGTTAAGTTAATAAATAATAATGTAATACCTATAACTTATGTCTTATTTGATTCATAGGCATTTGAATATAGATGATATAATAATTTTTCAATTTTTTTACTATTCAAATAGAAAATTTATTCTAAAAGAAAATTGAAAACTAATTCATGTGTTATGAATTTTCATTATACCATTATTTAAAAAAAATAGTGATACTGTTTAACCATTCCTACAATAGTTGGTTTCTACAAATCACAATATACTTGCTACTTAGTTCCAGATAGTGCCAGTAAACCTTTAAATTACCTTGTAATTTCCATACACATTTATTTACTTGGTCTGCCCTTAGTTAATGACAAAAACAATTTAAAAAATGAATATTTATTGGTTTTATTTAAAGCTAGATAAGTATAATGCATCATTTTTTTTTCTTAGTACTACAAATAAGAAAATTTAAATTTAAAAATTACTTGTAAAGTAATTCTATCAGTTTAAGAAGTTTCCAAGTAATGTTAATTGTATTAAAGAATTTATAACATTTATACACATAAAAATATATATTGAAATACATCAAATTTAAAAATTGTTATCAATATCTTACAAAAAGAATTTTATTAGTTATGGATCTATGCTGTTTAAAGATATATAATTTAAATTTATTCTATTTCATCAATAATACAAATTGATTATTATATAGTTAAGTGTAATCGTGAATGAAAAATGCGCTGTTGCTATATTATTTTTATCTGCTCTTGAAACTAAATTATATTATTTTACATAGATAATTCAGTTAGTAATAATATTTTTAGTATTCAATTTAGTATCTTTAAAACAAATAAACAATTTTAAGTGTGTAATTTACTGAAACGATAACATTAAAATCAATAACGATTGCATAAACAATATTAAAAGTGTCATATTAATGTTGATGCTAAAGGCCTATGATAATTAATATATTTTTAAAACAAGTGCATTATATTATAGTATAATACAAGTGTATATATGTTACATGCTTGTTTTTTAATTTTTACAAATAAATTAAAAATTTATTTATTTTTTTAGAATTTCTATGTACTTTATATTTTAAGTAAAAAAATGTTTATTTAATTTTGGACTTAAACTATTTTAAATGTAATAGATTGAAATTTCCCGAATTTACAAAAAAATACCATATGTCCATATAATTAAGTGCAAAATTGTATGCTTATCTGAAGAAGTGACCTATAAAAAATATCTGCCATTTATACTTATTATATTTTTTTGTGAAAAGAATTATACAGAAATTATGATATTAATAATTTTTAGTCAAATACTTAATACTAAATTATAATAATAATAAATAGTACATTAATAATAAATTATAACTGTACTATTTTTTTAATGGTTTTCATTTATTTATTTTAAAATTTATTTTACTGAATATGTATATTGTATAGTTATTAACATTGAATGATTAGCACATCATTAACGTTCTTAAAATATAAATTTAAATAACAATTATTAGGTACATTTTATAAAATACATTTAAGACAAGATTTAAAAATTTCGAGATGTATACCTATAATATTGAAAATAATTACAATATTGTACAATATTTGTTATTATAAACTTTAAACTACATTTTTAATTAATTTAAATTTAGATATTTTTGTCCTAGCACTGTTTTGTCTAACTATTCTATTGAATAATGTCCTATAAACTATATTTTTCAATAAAAATTAAATGCCAGAAACATCTATAAATCATAATATAGTATTATATATTATATTAAAATACATTTAATTTTAATGGTATCAGTTATTTAAAGTGTGTTTTGTTATACCATACTACTATACTAGTTTTCATAACATTTATATTTTATTTCCAGATGATCTCTACATACAGCCAAATCCTGAAGAAAACACACGCGGGACTGTATTTCAACAATCTACTACATTGACAGCAAAAATGTGGCCTCCTGTATGTTTTATTTAATTATTTAACTTTTGTTAAAAATGTTATTAAATCATATAATATATTTTGTTAATTTTTTTTAACCATTTACGTTTATATTCGTATAAGTTCTAAGATTAATGCAAATCAATTTAAATTATTTAAGCATTGTTTAAGCTTTGTTTAGAGAACTAATGAATGAATTCCATTATTATTTATACGTATTTTTATAAATAATTAGTCTAAAAAAATATATTCTTAACGAAATAGGTATTTATAAGATTTTTAACACATTATATTATATAATATGAGCATTATAAAAAATAACATATTTTGCAAAATAATTAATATTTTTGTTCTGTAGGATATTTCCGGAGGTTTTGATTGGACCTTGGATGTTTTAGGATGGCAAGTAGACAAAGATCAACTGTCAATTGTTATAGTATGCGCTATTGTCATTATAGTACTTACTTCAATAACAATTGTATTTATAATTTGGTATTGTTGTTTTTGTAAAAAAAAAAATGGTAAGCATATTGTTTTGTCTATTTATATTGTACTTTTTAATAATTTCTAATAATTTATTATTTTTTTTAGTACAAAACAGCTGTGAGGAAGAAGAACAAAGAAGTAATACCAACATACCTAGGTAATTTTGAAATGTTTTTAAAATATTTCAGAATAGGCATATGTTATCAATAAATTATTTAACTTCATAGTTTTTAACATTTCAATAGTTTTATGGTATATTTTATTAATTACATTTAATTATATTTTGACCTTGAAGTTAGGGATTAGTAATGATAGCTATCTCATTATAAATTATTTATTGTTTAAACCTCCAAATAAATAAAACCTAAATAAATTAAAATATTTTAAATGTGTTAACTACTTTAAATAAAGTTGTAAATAATTTATTTTTTAAACAAATATTAAAAAGTATTATTACAAAAAAATTTAATTTTAGAGTAAAAAAATGTATTCATTTATATTTACATTTATAATTTTAATTGATGATAAAATAATGCAAATTTAATTATATAAATTATTTATTGTTAATATCAATACAAGTAATTTTAACTAATTAAATTTTGTATATTTCAGTTACTCCACAGTATTCCTAGACCCCAAAACTGGAAATTTTATTTACAGTAACCGTATTGTTGAGTTATTTCCTGAAAGAGAAGGTTCTCCTGATCATTGGTTTTTCAATGATCAAGGAGAGGAACCTGTAAGTACAAATACAGTACCACGTTCAGCCTCTGTACCACCAGCAAAACAACTTCAGTCATTTGTATGTTGCATTGATGGATTTATTAAGAGTAAAAAATTAACAATTTTTTTTATTTCAGGATCCTTGCATACGTGAAATAAAAGAATTTATTAGCAATGAAACATTTGACGTGCCTAATTTGCATTATATTGACAATGAGACCCAAAATGACCCTTGCCATTTGCCAAACGCTATACCTCAGATCTCTGAATTTAATCCTCATCAATTTACTTCCAGTAGCAGTAAGTATTTTGCTTGTTGTTTGTGACTAAAACATTTTTAAATAACTATAATTAATAATAAAATAAAAAAATAGTTCAATATTAAAGTTTCTCTGACTTTTTACATTTTATCATAGATGTTATATTACAATATATTACATTTGAATAACAATTATAAGGATATTCACCCCTATGTATATATCTCATTTTTAAGTGCATAATATACCAAATTGACATTCAGCAATTCAGCATATAGTTTTGTTAGTTTTAATTTTGGTTTATTTACATGCATCTTCTTAGATATCTACAAATATTTTGAGATGAATATAATAATATATTATCTATTAATCCTTTTTATATTATTTATAAAGCACTTAGGTATTAGTTATAAATTTATTATATAAAAATTAAATAATGGTTTTCTTATTTATTATTCTGTCCTGATTTTTCTATATGTTTCGATTCCTTGTAAAATAATTTTTTCACTTTTCTAATAAATAAACTATTATTATTTATAATAACTATTGTAAATTTTATACAATAAGGTTATTATTATTATTGTATTGAATGATTTGAATGATACAACACATTTATATGTAATTTTAAACAATTAAATCCTTCAAATATATTATCCTTAGATTAATGTAAAATTTAAAATAAACTAAATATTTATTTTAATAAAAAATCACTAAATAGTTGTTATTTTAATGAAATTTTAATATGAAGACACAATGAAGACATAATGGTTTGAATAATTAACTGCAACTAATTAAGATTACAATTTTTAGTTTTGGAAAATTGCCATACATGTGATGGAAAATCTATAACACTACGAACAAGAAGTCTTCCAACACATGTGAGAAACAAGAAACGGCCATTCTCAACATCTGACAATTTATCAGAGCTCTATGCTAAGGTATTTTTAATTTTTATGAAAAAAATGTGCAGTTTATATAAGACAAGTTTTGTTCAACTATATTATAATTTCTCAAACTTTTAATACCACAGTAACCATTAGAAATACAGTAAAAACACTTAATAACAAAACTCTTTACAACGAAAAAATCTATATAACGTAAACATTACATAATAATGGTTGGTTTGCTTTATAACCCATTAGTCAATTCATTCTCTATAACAAATAGTCACTCTCAATAACAAAACAATATTTTATGTTTCATAAGACAATTTACCTGTTATTGTATTATAAATTATAAAAGTAATCGGCAAAAATGCCGAAATTTATAATAACGATTACATTCCTTCATTATTTACTTTTAATATCACAATAATACTGTTATTATCAATATCGAATATATTCATTTTATTATCGACGTAATTTCTAACAAAAATTTTGTTTTTTTAAAACCCTCTCTATTACAAAAACTATCTTTAAAGAAAGAAATCTCTTGGTTCCTTCAGATTTGTTATAAAGAGTTTTCACTGTAGTTTGTATTTCGTGGAACACCAATGCCCAATGTCTCTAACTCAAGCTCAAACCCAATTTTTCAATTATTTATTTGAAAATCAAAATGTTTTAATTATATTATTTGATTAGGGTTATTGTTTATTAAATTATTTCCTACAGGTCTTTTATTTGAGTATTTTTATTTTATATTGTTCAAATTCAAAGTAAATTTAATATTTTATTGTAATAGTTTACTAGTACCTACATATTATTTAGGTAAAGTTTTTGTTCCAAATATAATACATAAGGGTTTATCATAATAAATTACTTGCTGTTTTGAATAATTATTTTTATTAATTATTGTAATTATTCTTTAGGTAAATTTCAGTAAAAAAAGAAAAAATCGCATGAGAAATGATGAAGCTGCCATAATCGCCATGAGTAAATCCAGAAGTCAGTTCCTCAACAACAAAGACACAGATATATTGGTTGACAATGAAGCAGTTATTGTTTACGATGAACGAACTGCTTTATAAAATGATAATATTATGTGATACAACTGTAGGCTAATTGCGTTTAGAATCTTTTATGTACTATATATATTGTAATAATTGTTTCTATTATGAGCGAGGTTATTGCAATAAATATAAAACAGTATGAACATTTAAAATGCTGAGCGAGATAAACTATAAACTGCGTTCCACTAAAATATATGTTGTACTTCATTATACATGGAATAATAATTGTTTTAAAATACTATATAATATACTTATTACACTAAAACAATTACCATTTTTTTAAATTTGTATTATTATTATTTTTTTATCTTCCCTTGTTATTTTTATTACTATTATATTTAATTATGTAAATAATTATCAAATAAATTAGTGAAGAGAAAATATAATAATAATAAAAAAAAGTATTTGATTATTTAACAAGTCTATGCTGTGTTTATATATTATATTTTATTCCCTGCCAAAAGGAAATGTATGATAATATGAACACCAGCATTAGTTATAAAAGAGCTTTATTATTGCTGTTTGTAAAATATTACTTATTTCTTGTCCAGATAAGTCGTCTAATAAAAATAATCTACTTGATAACTTCTAGATGCTATTTATACACACTATCATGATTACCAAAGTATATGTAGCAACTGGAATGTTTCTTGAATAGTTAGCACCTACATTTATATATCCGTGCATAAATGATTCTATATCAATTTTAATTTAACTATTCACAGTTCACACACATTTCATCAACTGTCAAATTTGAAATTGCAATATATTTCACTATCGGAGTTTGAAAAATACTTCATTTGAGAAACATGGTTAACCTTCTACAAACATGAACCATCGTTTCAAGGCCATGAGATAACATATTAGCAAATGTTTTTCTTACAAATACACATGAAAAATAATATAAGGTGACAGCAAATTTTCTTAATATCCTTACCAAAACATTTTCTTTTCCATCATGAATTTATTTATTAATATTTTGTATTTATATTTGAAACCAATTGAGCAATGATATTTTAAATATTTAAATGATTTAGTCTATACAGAGTACTATATATTATTCTCTTTTGAGACGGAGTTTAAGGATTATATTTCTACTATCGAAAATTTCTGGATGACTGTAAAAATAAAACAAATTGCATTAAATCAATTATAATAGATATTAAAAAATTATCTTAATGGAACAGCTTCTAATATAATGCTCTTTGAATATGGGTGCAGACAAAACTCTCCCTTGTAATAAAATTACTTCTGACTGTAATTATTAGCAAAGGGTCTTTTACGATCTTAAGGTCTATATCAATTCACAATTGCTTTCTGAACAAGTTTGAAGAGAAACTTAAGATAGAAAATAATAATAGCTAAATAATGGTACCTAATAATAATAAGTATTATAAGTAATAACGATAAGATAAATAAACTTATGCAAGCTAAGAAAATATAGGTAAAGCAGGTAAATAATTGTGTTATTGAATGAATATTATAATCTATAGAACACTTACTAATGGAAAGAAACATATTTTCAATGTTATTAGAATTTGAATAACAAACAATGCACAATTGAACCACAATGAGATATTTAAATATTCAAATACAAAAAGGTATAAAATAATACTATAACTATTATATTTATATTATCCACGGTAGGTATAATAGATTTTGTTTTCTATACCGTGCACTATAATCTAATCTAGTATTTGAAATCAATAATGATACATACTAACGGACGATCATTGTGATTTCAAACAGCAGATTAATGTTTAAACTGCTCGGAGAAGCACTTCAAACGCTACAGTCGTTGATATCTATCAAAAACCTGATTTTGTAAACATTGTCAAACTAATATTTTAGACGGGCCCATAAGTACCTACATTAAATACAAAACTAGAAATAAGAAATTAGTGTATTATGAAATGTTTATCATTATACAAATAATAATTGTAACATTATGGCACGAGATGTAAAAATTTGGAAGGGCATAAATAAACATATTTTTACTTTGTAATAATAACAATTCCAAAGCCCGCCTAAAATATTAGTATGAAAATGATAACAAGATCGGGTTGTTGATAGATATCAATGTTTGAGCGTTAAAAGACGCGTTTCTCCAAGCATTAATCAGCTGTTTGAAATCAAAATGATGGTGCGTTTATTTTGTCATGAACACGGTCTTAAATACACGACAAAATAGATTTTATCACGCTTAAATATATAAAACCGCGGTAAGGACGCATCATCATTGATTACATAGTACTAGTTTACGTTTACAGTACACTGTGTAGAACAAAAAGATTATATGAACGTATAACGTGGTCATGTATAAATAAGATAGCATTTTGTCTTATAAATAATTGTTGTATTAAAATATATTTTAAATATTTAATTATGGTTAACTCGTGTGTTGTTTGTTATGCTAATAGTGATAACTCTAAATCGGTTTCTTTCCATAAGTACGTATTATATTTATTAAATAATGCAATATTAATTACTTATCCTAAATTTTCTTAGTCCATATAAATATCTTGGCTAAACGTATATCTTATTCAATGGCGCAATTTCAATGAAAAAACTGAAGGCGCTGAAGCTCCTTTATCTTTTTTTATAATGTTATCTTTAAGTTATGGATATCTGTCACTATTAAAATCTAAATTAAATTAACATGAAACAATTTGCTGGTGCTAATTTAAAAATTGGGGGTTACCCATCTTAAGATTTCCACAGGATGAAATCAGGAAAAAATTGTGGATTAAAATACTTGGCCTCAAAGATCGTAAAAAACCCATTACTAGAAGCCACAAAGTCTGTAGTAAACATTTTTCACCGGAGAGTTTCAGCTTCAACTCTACTGAAAAAAAAATATTATACTCGGATGCGATTCCAGTAAGGTAATAATTTTGACATTTTTGTATTTATTATAGTTGGTTTAATGCAATTTGTTTCATTTTTATAGCATTGACCAAATTATAGAAGCTTTGCGGATAGTTCGTCAGAGGTAAATATTGTATATTTTTGATTTTGAATTATAAATAAATTATTTATTTATGTATAATATTTATGTTTAGACACGAAGAAGTATCCGATTGTTCATATATAGCACTGACTGAGTCATAATGTTAAATATTCTCTCCGGACTTATTGAAGATTAATTTTGATTTAAGCAATATCACCAAAACATTACCACATAATTTTTTGCCATAGGATAAATGTCACTGTAATAAAAATAGCAAATATTATAACAATATTTAATTTTCTATGTAATATTATAATAATACTAGCAAATATATTTTCAAAATACAAATGAGATTATTGATTATTGTTATAGTTATTGATTTTCAAATAAGATATTTATTTTTATATAAAAAAATTATATATATATACCTATTTCTTTAACAAGAAATAAATAATATAATTTTATTGCCAAAAAAAAATTCAACCTATTTCATGTCTTTTAAAGGTTTTAAACCTTAAAATTTAAGATTTGCATTATTAATTGAAAAAAAAAATTTAAGTGGTTAAATAAATATGAATTGAAAAATTGTAAAAAAGTTCTCCTAAGTAATGCCCCTAAATGAAAATAAAAGTTTTATACTTGAATTAATGAAATTGCAGTTTGCAATAAAAAAACTATTATAATAATTAATTTATATCAATACAGTTAATAAAGGAGTACTTATATTTTTTTTTAATTCTAAAAGAAGCATAAATTGTATAATTATTATAATTAAAAATAAAATTGTTTAATTTTGAATTTTAAATACAGCATGGGTCAATCAGTGGCGGATCCAGAGGAGGACGATCATGGCGATCGACCCCTTCGTTCTCTCAAAAATATAGTCTGAAGTCCTTGATTTTAGTTTTTGACGTAATTATACTTCAAGGGTAACAAAATTATAGTGATATATTTTATTATTACTATTACTATAAAAAATATTTTTTTTTTGTTCTGTACGAGACTGGAAAATAACACATAAATATACCTAAATAAATACTTTATCAAAATTAATGCGTGCTCTTTAAAAAGGATGAAAATTCTAAATTAGTATTTTTACTAGAAGAAGATATATCCATGTTTTGTTGCAATTTTATTGGCAAACCCATACAGATCAATGTAACAATGAATAAGAAAAATTTAGTAGCTAGTTAAAAATGTTAAATATTATCTGTTAATATTTGATTTTAAACAAAATTTTACCGTATAGTTGTAAATCATTGAAAAGATATTTTTTGCATATACTTTTTAATGTTTAATAGTGAATGGTAAAGAATATTTTTGTGTAATGTCACATGGATAGTGAATTTAACTCAGTTTTTTTTTGTTATTTATCATTTTTGAATTAGACATTGATTTTACTCTAATTTTGTCAATTGGCAAGTTAATTTTACAAATATTTGGACTTATAGCTCAACAAAAATACATATTAGTTAATATATATGTATGCACTTGTATTTTACAGTAAAATCTGGGTTTTTGTCATTATCATCAAATGAGTTCATACTTATAGAATCTTCATCATTATAACATTTTTATTTTCTGAAAGTTAAATTGAAATAAGTAGATTTTTATGATATTGATAGTATTTTACTATTGATATTAAATGACACTAGCTTAATACTTTATGGGGTGTTAAAAATGTCTTTATTTTAATTATTTTAGCTCTTATCTTGCTTGTTTCTTTATATTCTACTTTAGAAACATCAGATGATTCTTGAGATATATTTGCTTTACATTTTGCTTCTTCGTAGGAATCTGTAAACAGATAAATAAGTAATAACTAATAACATATTTATTTATGGTTTTGAGACACTTTGATAGTAATATATTATTTACTAAGTAAAAACTTATTACACCACTTATGTTATAAAATTAAAATTAATTTAAACTGAAAAAAATGTATTTTACAATTTCATATCATTTTAAAAACATAATTACAAGAAATTGAACCAAGTTTTCTAGCCTTTAACTATTGAAATTAAAGTTTATTAGGTAGAATACTTTTTTTGCATTACTTGAACTGCATTAATTGGTTTGTTTGACCATGTACAAGTACAAAGGCGTTCTCAGGAATTTTCTATGTGAGGGGTTCTGAAAATTTACTAGAATACAAAAGCCACTCTTAGTCATAATAATTTATATTGTTTTAAAAAATTATATTACACATAACATATTATATATAATAATTTTAATAAAAAATCTAATTTTTTTGGCTTTTTTGTCAGATTGTCCAACACTTTCTCAGCTGTTAATGGCACATCTCCATGGATTGCCAACATTGTGAGTCCATTAAGACGAGTCTAAAATAATTTAACAGATATGGTATACTTTTAAATTTAACCAAACTTCCTGTTTGTAAATAAAAGTCAGTAGAGGTACCTCACGGGCCATTCTTAAGTTTTTTGGGGCCAGGGCAAATTAATGTGGAGGCCTCTTGACCATCATAATACGATATGATAAAAAAAAAAATACTCATTGATATCAATAAAATTCTTGCAAATGTATTTTTTCAAATCTTAACCATAACCAATCTTATATTAAAATGTACGTACTAGTACATTTCTTGTGCATTAGGGACTTTTTAAATTACTTCGTAACTTTATATTACCAAATATACTAAAAATACATTGTAATCTAAAAATATAAACTCTTAGAAATACAAATATAACTATTAGTTTTATTAATTTTTGGTTCATTAAATAAAAACGTGCAAATGCGCACAAACTCTTGGGTCCTAATTATAATTTATTATTAATGAATTCATAAAACTATTTGAATTAATAGTATTAGTTAACAATTTATTATATTATTATTCTGTCCAATATGCAGGTATCTGATATACTAATTAGTAATTATACACACTAGCATGCAGTGGAGTCATCAGCATCAGTGGTGTAAGCAACGCTGCTTATATGCCCCCCACGCTATTGAGTATTATACTACTTTAAAAACTAATAGAAATCTAATAAGTAATTTATTATTTTAATGAAAAATAAAAATGATATGTACATATTTTAATCAATTATTAGTTACTGATATTGGTGTTAGTGTTCACTATTCACCATTCTCTCTTCAGTATGCAGATATGCTTGTAAAAGTATGATAGTTTCTAATGTCGACTTTATTAGCGAGTAATGACACTGGGCGCATATCGATTCCGCCGATTTTATATCAATTCCGTCGGCTACCGTTTATAATATTTACATTTTGATTCCGCCTGCTACTGTTTATCCTTCCCTTGTAATTTATAAATGTATTTAAAAAAATACAGTCCTACATAATATACTAAATAATATATATTATTTATTAATAAATTATAATAAGAATAATAATACTAACTAAAATGTAGAGTCTAATTATTACGTGTACGTGAATATTTTCTAAAATGTATAAAATAATAAAAATAAAATGAGTCAATATATTTTATTTTATTCCGCACGTATTGCTATAACGCCTATAACGTATTGCGCTACATATAAATGTCAATGATGATTCTGATTGAAATCTTATCTTTAAGATATGATATATCTTAATATGTATAAGATCTATATTTATATGTTTTTTATTGTTAAAATGTGGACTTCCCAATCTTCCCATGTTACTTCTCACCTAGTTACTAATCAGTATCGATCTAGTTGACAAAATTGCACCATCATATGCATAGTGTCGCACACTCGTATTATTATATTTACTAAAGAGTATTACTTATTAATCATAAATTATAATGAACTTTACTATAGTTTCTAGTGAAAGAAGAAAAGATTTAATTTTGTATAATAATTATAAATATTATAAAAAAGACTATGTCAAATATTTAGATGCTTTTAAATGGCAGTGTATAAATAAAAAGTGTACTGCAAAAATGTATGTCAATGAAGCAACCAATTAAATATTAAAAGATGAAAGTGTTCATAATATCAACCATAGCGAAGAAACTAATAATAGTATTTAAAAAAATCATTTTCAAATGGACTGAAACGGAAATCGGAAGACGAGTTGGAAAGGCTGTCAAAAATTATTAATAGAGGCATTTTAAATAATCCACAAGTGACGCAAACTTTTATAAGTAAAGATATCAATAATATTTATCAATGTTTATACCGTTCTCGTAGATCATCGTATCTAAAACTCCCAACAAATATTACGGAAGTAATCAATGTAACGAGCGAGCGTCATATTAAAACCGTCCAAGATGAAGACTTAATTCTTGTTGTAGATTCAGACCACAAAATTATTTGTTTTTCAACAAAATCTAACATAAAATTATTATGTTCAGTAGACAAAATATTTGTGGATGGTACTTTTACATACTGTGCAAAATATTTTCTCCAGCTTTTTACCATCCTCATATAGATATTTTAATTATACATTTATACAATTATAATTACCTAACATTTTATACAATAATTTACACTACTTTTATACATTTTAATATCTTATAATATATTCACATATACGTATTAATTATAGAATACATATTTTAATTATACAATTATTATTACCTATAATTTTATATAATTTAGACTATACACATTGTAATATTTTATAATATATTCACATATACGTATTAATTATAGAATACATATTTTAATTTTTAATTATACAATTATTATTATTTTAATCTTATTATATACTATATATTTTAAAATACAAATACAAGGGGGGGATAAACAGTAGCCGGCGGAATCAATATTTAGATATTATTAACGATAGCCGGCGGAATCGATACAAATCTTTTTTCTAAACAGGTAGTTTCGGCGGAATCAATAATTCCCCATGACACTACGATCTATGCCCTTATGGGTAAATATCAATTTATTTACTTATCTATATTAAACTTTGAGATTTTTAGGATTTTCATTTTTTTGAAAAATTCTATTGTTCCTTATCCTATGGATGAACAGCTGTAATGATTTTTCGTGTCTTTGAAGTATAGATTTAAATAATTTTATATAATTTTCAAAAGGGTAACAGCTGGACTGATCTAATGGGCTAAAATTATAATAAGCAGTAATTAGATGAAGAAGTCCATGAACATTGTTAAATAAAATTGTACTATGTAACCATATAGGTACTAAATGTATTACTGATTTAATTTATTGATTGATTACATGACATGTACACTTATCATAAAAATTATAATACAGTTAAAATAATCTAACTGTATACTATTCATAATATTTGAATAATAATTATAGGTTAAGCTTGGAGCTCCTACAAATGTTTTGGACGTAAACAAGCGCATCAAAATAATTAAAATTGAAAGACAATTGGGCACGAAATAGGAATACAGTAGTACAGTACTTATAATATTTATTAATTTCAAAGATAATTATTACCTATATAATATATTATTATTTATAAAATTAAATCCAAAATAACTACACGACAAATAAAATATAGATAATAATGGTCTAGAATATATTTGGAAAATCACTAGATTTTGTTTAGCTTGAAAATAAAATATTTTGATTCAATTTATTCCAAATTAAAATCCTATAATTTCATGTTATTGTTCGACCAATTGGAGGTACTCATAATAAATAATTTTGTCAACTACAATAACTTTTTCAATTATTAATTATTATAGCAAAAACCTACTTTTTGTTTTATAATGTAGATGAAGACCAAAATAGATGTTTTGTTTGTTTAGAAAATCATAAAGAGATTGTCATAAAAAACATTTTTTTACCATTTGGCCATGGTGTGACGGATGTGTATAACGGATACAGCGTTGTCTGTTTGCAAGGTTCCTTTATCGAGAATAAACATTCACATCGTACATGTTATTGGTAAATATTAAACAAATAAATATTAAATTATTAAAAATAAATTAGTATTTTATTTTGTATATTAAATAACAGGTGGGTGGATTGAAAACAATAATTGTACAGATCTAACTGGAAGCAGTGCCTAGAATGCTTACGCTTAATGAGGGATGTACCCAATAGTTTAAGGTACATATATTTATTTTGTGGACACAGATGGCTTTGTGTGAACTGTGCCATACCTCCTCCACCCAATTGTGAGATATATAGGGAAGAATTAGATGGTATAGTCCAAATGTATATAGTATAACTTAGAGTTATTAATTTATTAATTTAATAAATTACACTTTGAATACCTAAGCTTATGTATATTATTTATTTATATTTGTATTTTATTAAAAATGTGTATAAATCTTATTTACGGTTAAGGGCTAAACACATTTAGAATAGGCTGAGGAACTCTGCAATGGACAATTTAAAATAATTACAAAATAGGTACAAGTAATTCATTTTTTCCTACTATGGATATCTTATACACATGTATTTTAATTAAAAAAAATAAAATATTGTATAGTTAATAATATTAGGTTTATCCAATTTGAGTAAAACTTATAACACAATAGATTTAAATTTAAACTTCACCATATTTAATAACCTAAATTATTAAATATTTCAGACTTCAGCTTAATTAAATCTAATCTTTTATCTATGTGTTTAATTCTTATGGTTATTGAATGTTGACAACAATTCATGGTGCACAGATATCTGTGGATTTGTCTTAAAAACTGGTGCCATGAACTATCGTACAGGTTAAAAGATGTTATTATTATTTTATTTTTATATATATATTAATTGTTTGTCCATGGCTGAAAAAAATTCAATGGTGTGGAAATCAATATGTGTTAAATGATTTTTGGCTTTTGTCACACGCAAGGTGGATATCCACATTAGTCACATGTATTATGTATATGTTATAAATGGGTGTTAGATGTAATAATAAACAAGACACTTAAGTGATAATCGGTTAGGACACACACAAAAAAAAATTATATAGGTATATGAGAAATGAGAATTAGAGTACAATACAGGATAGGGTGATTTCTGTCTTCGTTAGCATATTATATAATTTAGTACCTAGTAAATATTTAAAATTTAAAAAAATATATTACATTAGGCATCTATCTAATGTTCAGGGCCGTCCCGATGATTTGCGGTGCTTGGTGCAGAGTAAAATTGCGGGGCCTAAAATGTCTAAAATATCACTACTGCGCGTCAGTAGCATATAGAGGATGATTCTTTTATCATTAAACACTTATTATATCAAAAAGTGTTAACTTTATTCAATTTTTTTTTCAAAATTTTTAGTTTCATGTTTTTCATAACCTATATATACCATTTTTATTTTTTTCACCCTTATGTTTAATAATGAAATCATTATCAACTTTTGATTTCTAAATAGCAACCTATATTTAAAATGTCATAATATAGTAGGGCTATTTTTTATGAATTGTTACTGTTAAAATTATTATTTTTCATTTAACCGTGACTTATAGCTTCTCAAAGTTGGATGGTTTGAGGTTTTTAGATGTATTTCCTACAGATTATTACGGTTGTGAGGCATTAGTAACCACAGGTATAAATAAGTTTATTATATAATATGAGATATAAAATAAAAAGTATTATAAAATCCGAAAACCAATAAACTTTGAAAAGCTATACCTCGCTAAAAAATTAACGAAAAATAATAATTTGAAAGTTAAAATTCATAAAAAAAATTTCCCTATTAATTTAGTACATTTTAAATATAGGTTGTCATTTGAATATAAAAAGTAGATAGTGGTTTACCTATTAAATAAAAGGGTGACAAAAATAAAAATTTCATAAAATTTGAGAAAAGCATGAAACAAAATATTTTGAAAAAAAAATGAAAAAGTCAATACTTAACAAAATAATGAGTTTTTATGATAAAAGAATTACCCTGTATAGCTCCCCAAATTTGAAACTTAATTGTGCGCAAATAGTCTTAACAAATATAGCACCTTGCACCTACAGTCCTACAACAATATAAATAAGTAAATAAATTAATTACGCAACATGTCATGATATAATCTAACTTAATATAATAAATAATAATATTGAAAACATATTGAAAAAATAAGACAATAAATATAAAATATAGTAATAGGTACAATATAAAAATATATTAAAAATTAACTTTTTGCTCATCAACTTGACTTTTTTTTATTGTATCTATGAGGCAGGGCCTTTCCAATTGTGGCGAGAGCGCGGGGCCCGGGGTGAGGGCCCGCTCGCCCTGTCCTAGGGACAGCCCTGCTAATGTTCAAAAGAAAAAAATACAAAGTTGAATATGTACAAATTTCTTACACTTCATGGAATTGTATTTATATTATTAAATACTATTTGTCATTTGACTAAGCAAGAACAGTACATTTATAAATTGTATAATTTAAAATATTTATGGTGCAAAAATGGTTTATTATACAAACATTTAAATGTATTTTTGAATGATTAATTCATTATACTAATTAAAATATGTTATTTATAGTTTTTTTACTATACCTATTTATTAATAAAAAAGATAATCATTTATTATTGAAGATAAATTAATAATTTGGCTTTTTTTGCGGAGATTTTTTTATTGAAATTGAGCAATTCCATTTAAATAGGTGCATTACGCATTCCAAATTACTTAAACTAAATTAAACAACAGGACTCAGGAAGTAATTACTATATAGGAACTAGGAACTCATTATAAAATTTAAGTATAAAATGTCATTTACAATAATTCTGTGATAATTAAAATCGTTATAGTTCACCGCGCAATCTAATATCGTTGTAGTTGATATTCGTAACAATTGACATTCGAGATAGTTGTATAATGAAATATTGGAGTTGTACAATATCGTGGCAATAGTAGTACGTAGCAGTTGTGTCACTCCGTATAAACTATTGATACAATGATACTCGCAATTATTGATTAAAGAACTTAATATGTGTTTATTTAGTTTATTATCAGAAATGTAAAACTATTCTTACAATTGATTTTAGCATTTATACTTTTCGTTTTCATTTTAAACAATCCATTCACAGAGGATAGGTTAGGTTTAGTTACACTGAATATCTTTCCATCAGTACGACCAGTACATATTGTATTCATTAAATTAGTGTAGACTAATTCATTCAAATATTAAAAGTATCATTGCTTTACTGATTGCAAGTATACCTGAATTGTAAATATATATATAATATATTGTATTAATTTAACTTTTAAGATTAGTTTGCCAATTAAACCACAGTGAAATCGGTTTTGAAAGACTAAATATGGACATTCATCAAATGCTTTATAATTATTTAAATTTTTGACTTCAAATGGTTACATACATTTTACCTATAAATTAAGTCAAGACCACCAAATACATTTTTATTGCACTATTCGAAATAAAGGTGGTTACAATAGCAACTGAACTTGTTAAAATTCTGTATTATGATTTTTGGCTGGTTAGGAATAGGTGCGTTACTAAAAAAAATATTAAATTAATAATGTTGTAAATGAGTTTTCTAATTTAAATACATGGCAGTATCCATTAGTATAAATTAGATAGTATTAAAAAAATGAATAAATATGTACCTACTTTTCATTCACAATAATCACCTATGTTTGGCCTAATTTTATTGTATAGCTTATTAGAATTTATTATACCTACTTATGCAAATTGTATGTTAAGGGAAATACTTACTTTTTCATTTCAAATATTTGGTATATGTATTATAAAGACATTTAAGTGTTTTATAAATCAAGAAGACTTGGAAGTGTTGCTATAGATATGAGCTAAAAATAAATGAATTAAATTAAACCATGAATGCAAGGATGGCGTTTTGAATAATTATTATCAAAACAAATATTAATTAATATCCTCATCAAGAGTTACTTGAATCAAAGTATTACATTATCTAACCTGATATTAATTGTGTTAACAACCATTAATAATGTAAAATATTAAAATATTTCAAATTTCAAAATAAAGTAGGGATCTGTTCATATTTATTCTATTACTTACACCATAAAAATAAATTGAACCAATGACTACAGAGAGGATGTTTTAAAAAAATATTGTAAACTTCCAGAAAATAAAATACTAGATTATGGTTATTTTGGTAACATAAATAAAATCAACTCCTATGTAGAGGATATTTTAGTATACATAATTATAGTCAAATTTATTGCATTTCTATATACAGAAACAGAAAAGGTGTTCAGGAAATAAACACAAAGTCAAATCTAATATACTCAATGGTTATAATTTATTTAATAATATGCCTTGTGTAAATAAAAACATTGCTTCAAATTTAAGCCAAGTACAAATAAAAAACTACAACTGATTGTAAAATTAATAGATTTTTCGCTCAGAATCTAAAATTAAAAAAGGTAAGCAAGTGAGTACCACCCTGTTTGCTGTATATTGGTAGTTGAGTGGGTCCCTGTAATAGGTATATTAAATTTGAATTCAATGATTTATTATTGTATAGAAAAACAATTCCGAACGGAAATGATACTCTGTCAGCTTACATAACACTATAAATAAATTTCATTAATATAGCTATTAAAGTAAGTCAATATAATTTTTTTTCAAAAACATTGTATTTATTACATTATTATTTAAAATTCATCACTACTCAAAATCTAAAAATGTTTTTTCTTTGCAATATGAAAAAAAAATACACAGCTTTCTTATTTTATGTGTATTTACTGTTTCTTAATATTTTAAATTTCTAGCATTAAATATAAAAAATAAAAAATAAAGAGCTAGTTAATAAAAACTATTTTAAATTATAGCTACAATTAAATTGAAACATATTATTTTATAATAAACTATAAGCATCAAAAGGATTTGATTCAGAATTGTATTTTATCATAACTGAATAAAATGGCAATACATTTTTTTATATTGTATTCATTCAATTTAATAAATTATGATTTTAAATTTAATATTTGATCATGTATTCATTGGGTTTTCTTTTAAATAAAAAATGAGTTAAATTGGTTCTTGACAATTTTATTTTAACATTTCTATTTCTTAAGTTTTTTTCTTTGTCAGTCATATTTTCTTGAAAAAATTAGTTAAGGTTTAACATTTAAATATTTTGTTATACACTAATTATTACTAGGTATATAATATGTATGGTTTTTAATTTAATATAATGATAGATATAATAGTAATCAATTGTAACAAATACATATAATATAGTAGGTATATATAAAGGGAATGGCAAAGCTTAACATTATACTCTGTCTTATATGGTTGTTTAAAATCAATTATACGCTTACAATTTAATTAAATGTTATGTGTATTAATAAATCGACTTTAATAGGTAATAGTTTCTGCATTATATCAAAGTTATGAATAATATAAGACTTCAATTTTGTCATATTATATTCAACCACATTGTTTGCATACAGAATAAAATTGTGGGATTTTAACTGCTCATATAATAAATTATAACATAAATTAGACAATATAGCAATTATATTTTTTTCACAATACTTAACTAGTAAAACTTCTCATGATATTTTTTTACAAATAAATTAAGTGTAAATGTACTAACTTTTACAATTAGTTTATTTAAATAATGACTGTTGAATTAAACAATTTTGTTTACATTAATAGCAAAAATATAAGCAGAAATTATTTATAAAAAAAAAAAATTGTAAACCCAATACTTCTGTTAATTAACTTGCACTAAAATATGTATTGGAAATTTAAAAATAACCATAAGTCTTGTAAATACAGTTATCAACAATTACCCATTGCATTTGATTAGTTAAGGGTTTATTATCAAATTGATACAATTTTATATGATATTGCTCTTAAAAGATGTTCAAATCATTCTTAGTTTTTGTACAATATTGAAATGAAATTATTGTATATTTTGAAAACTAAGGTGATTAAGTTCGGACTATTATTTTCAAAATTCTTATTTTTTGTTTATTGTACTGATAAAATTTTTAAAACTTAATTTAACTTATGATGGAGTTATCTCGATATCAATAATACAACTTTTTAAAATTTAACTCAAATCTTTTATTTAAATTATATTTTAAAATCAAAAAATTGAAATATCATTTAACATTGATAAATGATAATACAAAATTGAAAAATAAATAAAAAAGTAGGATTGTCAATCTCAAGTAAATTTTATAGAGAATTTAAATGTTTATAGATTTATTGTCAGTTATTATAAGTTTTAACAGTACAATGGACAAAAAATACATGTGTTTTAGTAAAAAGCAAAAATTGTTATTACTTGAATGCATATATAGGTAGGTGATGTGTTTCACTATTTCTTTTATTGATTAATTATTACGCTAAAATATATGTGTTTGCAATAAATGTATAATGAACTTTGAATGAAAAAAAAAATTAAATTGTTATCTTAAATTTGAATTAACTATGGATTAATATCTACGTAAAAGGTAAATTATATTTAATATAATATTATCAACTGAAACTAATATTTATTGATAGTTGAAATTTCCTTAAAAATATAACTTGCTGGTTTGAGCTATTTTTAACTTTAATAAGTTAAATGTTGGTAAATTTAAGTTGAATAAATATGACAAATGGAAAGAACATGATTTACTATAATCTATTCAGTACAAGACTAGCTTGTTTACCATATTGAATGTGTTCAACACTTCCTTTCTTACTAATGATCCTACGCCAATTAATTGTTTCTGACAACCTACGAGGACCCTCCCAATGAGTAGTGCAATGTTGGTATTGGGGATAAATGCACAGTTTCAACGCATTACATCTGTTGGACTGGTTATTCATACACTAAATAAAGTTTAGGTACAAAATTGGTATGGATCTATTATATAAGTAAATTAATATTGCCTAAAACTGATGTTAATAGTTCATAAAAAAAAAGAATGTACATATATTATAATAAATAAAGATATTTTATAGACAATGATACACTTAAGTTTACCTTGTTTTAATTTTAATCATATTTCAAATAATTATGTAGGTCCTAAGTTTATATATATATATATATATATATATAATCTTGTAACATAAAATGACCTATTCATTTCTTGTAATACGATAGTATTCTAAATATCATTTGTCTGGAGTTTCAAGACCAGCATGGATCATCAAGTCAGATATATTCTTTTCTAAGTCATCGATACGTGCACCCATATCATCTAGTATTTATCAGTTAAGAAATATTAACATGATTTTTTTTACTATCAAGATCAACTTTAAATTAAAAACAAACAATATAAAACATACTTTAAACAATATACTTTTTTATGAAGTAGTTAAAAAAGGATATTTCTCAACAATATTTGATCAGACATAGTTTGGAATTTGTCTTTCATATCCTGGAGAACAA
Source organism: Rhopalosiphum maidis (assembly GCF_003676215.2). NCBI lineage: Eukaryota > Metazoa > Arthropoda > Insecta > Hemiptera > Aphididae > Rhopalosiphum > Rhopalosiphum maidis. The sequence goes on from NC_040879.1 coordinate 43,000,483, forward strand.
TTTGAATCTGAAATAAAATATACACTTCATTAAAATATAAATCAATAATTAAGCAAGCATAGGTACAAAATAAATAGTGGTAATTTCTCTATAAAAGAAAAAACAAAATAATAAATAATGATTTGTGTTATCATGTTCTAAAATGTTCAATATATTGAAATACTTTTGTATTAAGATTAATTAAAAAAAAATTAAGCATATTTAGTCTACATGTGATAATAAAAAAACTGAGAAAAATTTATACTAAGTAAAAATGTTTGTAATGAAATAAAAAATTATCTCTAATGTCGTATAACATTAGAAAAAAAAACCCAAATGATCATGTACACTGTTTTATAATATTATTTTATTTTTATTTAATATTATCATGTTGCAATTCTAATACTAAATTACTTAACCCAGTGGTTATCAACCTGTGCGTTGTGGCTCCCAGGGGCGTCATTGGTTATTATTAAGGGATATTCGCAGTAAAAACTAAAAATTTAAAAAATAAAAACTTTATATAATTTGTCAAATTGTTGTTCATGGAACATTTATCACAACTTATTGTTCAATTCCAAAATTACTTTTCTGAGGAAAATCTGGAAATGAGGAAATGAAAATCGTGTTTTAAAAATGTAAGCCACGATTTGATAATATTATGCAACAAAAACAATTATGTTTCCTATTATTAATAATTACATGTTTATTTCATCATTAAATAAAGTTAGATTAAAATATGTAAATTTGATTATTTTAAATGTTTGTAAGGGACCGTTTATTTTATTTCAAGATTAAAAGGAGCCATGGACCCAAAAAGATTAAAAACCACTGACAACCTATTTATAATAAGAAAAAAAATATACATAGATAATATCAATAAATATTTAAATATATAATTGCTATTTTATTAGAAATTATAGATTATCAAATCAATATTAAAAGTGATTAATAGGAATGTAAAATACAGTTTTGAACAAATAATTTGATGATCGATAAATGAGATTTTTTTCATGCATTTTAAATATAAAAAATTTATTTTAGTTTAAAAGTTTTTAAGTCTGAAAAAAAATTAACCATAATGTTACTGTTTTCAGATTATAAGGATAACAACACATACTACAAGTGAACATGGTAGATGTTTAATCGATAAAAATTTACATCATTCAAGATTAACCATTTTTGTAATTTAGATAATAGGTAAATAGGAACCTAGTCGTACTCCAGTGATTGAAATTTAGTCGTTCACTAAAATTATTTACACAGTTTATGTCAAACATTGGGACTGAGCGCCAGAGCGGAAATACATGAAGAGATTAAATATCAGAAAGATATACTAGTACAATATAATATTATAATACGAATGGAAGTGAACAAGTAATAGCTGGAAAAAAACCGAAAGAATATTATCTATCGTTGGGATAAGTAGTTATTGTACAACACTCACTTGATTGTTCATTTCATCGAACGCACGTTTGTCAATGTTATCGGTGCCGTCGCCTCTGTTGTCTCCGTCTTCTGGTTCGCTCAAGTCCTTTGCGTTGTAATCGCACATCGTGCCGGCGTTTATCGGGTCGACTTGAAAAAAATGTCTGTTGTAGTGTGTTGTACGCAGAGAGGTGTGCGATCGCTTAGCTTTCACGGGCCACACGAGCGTCGTCGAACGATCTTCGTAATGGCTGCTGCTGCGGCGGTACCGGACTAATGTAACCGTTCAACGAGCGGCGAGAAAACAAAATATAAACCGACCGAACGAACAACGTTTGATTAGCGCGTCGTACTAATCGTATTATTCGTCACAAAAACATATAATTTATCGTGATAGTAAGCGGTTTTGATAAAAGTATGAGTAAACGGTACGGACCGCGACGACGCTCACCGCGACAATTTAATTTAATTATTCATCGTCTACTCGGCGATAGTATAAAGCGTGATAGGCGTGGAGGTAGCCGTCGTGTGCGACCAATGGCGTTGCGCGCGCTCCGTAAACTAACGTTGCGCGGTTTTTCAAACGGACGGGACGCGTACAACACGGTCGTCGTGAGTTATCTATTGCGCACTTACATTTATTATTATTTTTTTCTACATATAAACACATAAATGCATAATATCGATTTGGGACTGATACAAAATTGTGTTTATTTTGTTCTCAATTTCAACAGGTTCCTATACAATAATACGATATAAACATACATACATACATACATACATACATACATACATACATACATACATATATATATATATATATATATATATAGGTTTATGCGTATACATCCGAACAATGCGTACTGAATACATTACGATATTACGGTAGCTACTGATGACTGGTACCTTCTGCGTCAACTGTGAACCATTAATAATTAGAAACTGACACGTCGTCATTAATCATGATATATATTATAATATATAGTAGTTCGTCTATCACAGTGCTGGAACTGTATAGTTTATGTACATAAAGGATAATGAAAGACGATTAACTATTGCGAGTCAGATAGGTGTACCTATGTATAAGCTATAGTAAAGTTATGTTAACGTTAACAACTAAGCTATAAGCTACGAATTATCAAGTCGTAAGTTAATAGCTAACAAATAATAGCATATTTAAAGGTTAAAATAAATGTGGAGAAAAACTAAGTCAATTCATTTTTTTTTTTTAATTACCTGCACCTGAATCACACGCACATTTATTAATACCATGGTAGTGATTGTGAAACTGCATTTTATTTTAAAGATAGGAGACTAAATAGTTTGTCAAAAGTGCATCCTATTCCTATTTTTAATTGTTTATTTGTATTTTAAACCATCGTGTATACCTGCAGAGCGATTAAATAAAAATAAAAAAAAAATTAGAAAATTATTTAGGTTTAACTACAGTGCGATATGCGTATATGAAGAAACATACATTTTTAAATTGATTTTAACTTGATCGTCTTGATTTAAACATATTTATTTTAAACCAATTGAAATAAGCTTAGTTGTTAAAATTGATTTTTTAATTAGTTGTGTTATTAAGATGATTGAAAAATTAAATACCTAGGTAAAATAACCTAGTTTTAATGGGTATTAATAGCCCATTGTGCACACCTTTTCCATTCAAGGCTGAGTTATATTTTATTTTGTTTAGTCTTTAGCCTTTTGCCTTTAGGCAACTATATATGTTAATCGATTGATAATCAATAATAAAATAAATATTAATATACCTATTATCACGCCGATTTCGCACTGACATGCACAGCAGGTGTTTTTATCGTTTGGAAATCAGGTTAAGCATTCAAATGTATCGAAAAAAAATATATAATTTGAATAAATAATAATACGCTTTCAAGCGCATGACGTCGATTAGTCTTCTGCAGGTCACGCGTAGCTGTAGTTGTTCTGTAAGCTGTCATTGTATCGTAATCACGCTTAAAAATCAATAGGCAATAATGTTCGATACCTACCTATATAATAACTGGTACCAATAGCATATATATATAAATTGATAATATGCGATAACTTATAAACTTTTTTTTAGGTTCTATGAAAATATATTTACCCAAATATTTTTAAATATTTTTAAGCCCTAGAATTTTAAATTGTGTTTTATTGATATTTCGTCGAATGAAAAACCCAGCGAGGCCTTATAAATCGGTCATAATTTAGTCGATCTCAATTAGTAAGTACACTCGGTATATACACTAGTGTACGATTGTCTGCGCACGTGTTTGATATATTGTATTAATCGAATAGTAAGTAATATAATAATATGATAATAATTATTAATAAAATATAGCCGTTGTACTTCAATAATGGACCCTGGACCGGACGTTTCATATTATGTTATATACCTACTTATATTATACATATACCAAAATTATGTGATATCGTATTGTTATATACGATCTACCTATAGCTATATTGGTCGTGTACTTGTGTAGTAGGTATTTACTACCCGGTTAATCTATAGTGTATCCACACGTCTGATAATGTCGGCATTAGATTAAAATCGTTAGCAGCCGTAAACTAAATTTATCCCGGTTAAAACCGACGTTGTCGCCACGGGAAACGGGTATATAACTAATGTGCAATTTAATGTCGTGCCGTCAGTTCCACGCTCAGTACCTACCTATTGCCTATTGCCTACCTTTTGTACTCGTTACTCGAGCGACGCTTGGTGGTTTTCAATAATTTTAATATACAGTGTTATATCGCTATTTACCTATAGAAACGACTTTATTCGATATTAAAATATAATTACATTAGTGATCCTTGTTTTTTTTTTACTTATCATTTCTCAACATGGTTAGAACCAAGCAATCAATGAGCTATAAGGGTAAGTAACATTATATTATATTATAAACAGCAGATATTTAACAATAAAGGTGCGCGGATAATGTATTTAAACATTCCACTTATAGTGTAACAGAATAATTATTTATTATTTAAAAATAACAATTATAATAATTGTAAATTTATATTACAGTATCTACTCAATATGGTAAATACTATAAGTCTATAAATAAAGCACGGTAAACAATTAATATTTCTTGTTATTTTATTTAGTTATGACTTATTGACTTCTCGCTAGAATGCGCTTAAATGTGCAGTACAGGTACAGCGTCCACATTATAAAACAATCGAACTTAAAAGTAGTGTTTACTGGTGAGGTATAACCGTTTTGAAATGGCATCGAATGTACATGTGTGTTATAATGACTAAAAAAAATTAAAAATATTTTTGTATTTTATTATTATACATAACCGTAAGTCCGTAGCTGGCGTCAAAACAAAATATGTGTATAAAGAGGCCGTACACCCGCATGTGTTGTCTCCGTCTTACAAGTACGTAACATCACAAATTTATACTCAGTAGATCACGTTTAGCTCCGTTAGTTTAAAAATTAGAGTGAATTGACCTATTAAAAAACTTGATGGTAAGAACATTATCTGTGTTGGTATGTTGGTTTTTTACGATTATTAAGTTTTTAAGTGAGTTATGAGCATTTTTAGTTTACGCTATTTTATATACGCATAACTTGCCAAAAAAATTAAACTATTGTAAAAAATCAAGCTATACGTGATCTGCTGAGCATAAATTTGGTATGTTACGTACTTGTGAAGCAGAGACAACGCATGCGGGTGTGACGCTCTCTTAATATTTTACAGTTTTACATTAGGTAGTGTTATGCTTATATGCGTATCTGATTATTTGTACAATGTCTAGGCATTTTAAAGTCATTTTTATAGTCATTTGACAAGTTTTTTTCCATAGAATCGTCGATAAAACATTTTGTCGTGAAAAATATGTAAACTGATTAAAATACAATTAAGTATGGCGGATAATTCAATTTTGTCATATAGTTGAGTTAAAGTTTAAGACTAATTTAAAAACTATTCAGAATTCCCAAAAGCTCATGTTAAATTTTCTATTTTAGTAAATTATACTTATATATCAGTCGTTACATCGATATACCATATACAGGGTGTCCCGTAAGGATTTACCCATTGTGATATCTCCTGAGATAATCGAGATATCAAAATTTTGATTTTTTAAAAAATTTCACAGGGACAAGAACTACAAATATTTTATGTTTTAATTTATTTTAATGTTTTGGTAAAAAAGTTAAACAATTTATTTTTTTATTTAATTAGGTATTTTCAAAAAAATTGAAGATAGCCATTTTGTAGAGTTTATTTTTCTAAAAATATTGATATTTCAACTTTCAACATTTTAATTTCATTAATCTCCTGATTTTTAGTATTTTTTCTAATTTCGAAATAAACTACGAATTATTTAATACGATAGTAGTACCAATGTATTAAACATGTGGATGCATGTTCGTACGGTCGCCGAACGCTTTCAATGTAATTCACAGTTTTTCTCGAAACTAGAAAAAATATTAAAAATCAGGAGATTAATGAAATTAAAATGTTGAAACGTCAATATTTTCAGAAAAATGAACTCTACAAAATGGCTATCTTCATTATTTTTGAAAATAATTAAACAAAAAAAATATATTTTTTAACTTTTTTACCAAAACATTGAAATAAATTAAAACATGAAATATTTGTAGTTCTTGTCTCTGTGAAACTTATTAAAAAATCAAAATCATGATATCTCCATTATTTCGAGTAAATCCTCACGGGACACCCTGTATATGTTTAGGCATTTGTATTATTTTTATTATTTACCGCAGTTGCCTTTCAAATGACAATATTTAAGTAATACGAATTAATACCTATCTAATATTGTGCGATAACGAGTAAAACACAACTTTCAATATGATTTTAAAATATCCAAAATACTGTAGTTGGATTTCTTTCCGTTCTTCCTAAACTTTTAAATATAACATGTAGATTGTAGGTACTAGATAGGTTATTAATTATTAATATTATACATACCTACTACATAATATTATTTAATTACTTTAAAATAATCCAACTCATAAAATATTTACATAAATTAGCCATATGGCCATTCTTAAGAAACTACTTTATAAAATAAATACATTTTTTTTTCGAGTTAAAATAGGTACTAAAAAAACAGACAAATCGTTTTGCAAATACAAAATAGAAGGTTTTGAGAGTACCTCGTCATTGAGTTTTGAGTAGATCATCTAGTAGGTATATTGTAATGGATGTGTTAAATTTGAATTACTCCATAATCATCGAATCATTAAGTCAGGAAAATGATTTTGACCTGAGATTGACACGCTAGTCTCTATTTTTAAGGATATTTTATAATTTATTAATTATTTAGAACATATGTTATATATTATTAATTATTATATTACCTATTTATACAAAACACGATATTATGGTGAACTATTTTTTAAATATTGTATGTGTTTTATAATAAATAAAATAATTATACCTGAAGGTTAGGTTATAATTATATCATATATACATTTGTGAGATTAGAATACCTGAATACCTAACCCGGGACCTGATTAAAAGAAATATAAATATATTTATAGTTTTATAGTTTATTTTAGTTTTATTTAATTTATAGTTTAATATGTTTAATGACAGAAAAAGGACGTTCACTAGGTACTATATTTCGTACTTGTTCCAGACGAGTATTTTTATTTTTTGATATAAAGTAGGAAGAGTGGCAGAGAGCACTAACAATTTTTGGGCTCTACGTATTGTGCACGTAAGTTAGTATAATATGGAATGGTGTGAATAGGTTCCTGGCATAAATTGTTTAAAATTTGTCTAAATATATATATATATTAGATAATATATAAAATATTAATGTAAATAATGACAGCAAAAAGTGTCAATATCACCTTTGATTAATATAAATAAATATAGGTATATATTAATAAATGAATTAATTATATATTAACAATATAAAACTAAAAATCATTAAAAGAAAAAATTCTAGTTTTCTATAAATATCCAATTTTTTTATTATTAGAATTATTCAAATATCCATGAAAAATATAATGACTAATGAGTATACATTGTGGTTATTCTATGAAAAATGTAAGAAAAATTTAAAAACTACGAATTATATTTTTAAATTACCAGTTAAAATTAAAAATGATCAAAATTATTGTCAAAATTTGAACTTTTATAATACTCTTACAAATTTTTTTGTCAATGTATTTTTATAGGTATAACTTTTGAGGAACTTTGCATTATATTTATATTCTAAATTAAAATTTTAAACTTTCAAAATATCTTAAATATACTCTCCTAATATAAGTAAATATTTTGAAAATTTTATTGTGTTTATAGAATGATAATTTAAGCTGTTTAATTATTTTTATTGTTTTCCGATTTAAGTATTAATTTTTCGGTAAGTTGAGTTAACTTTAGATAATAGCCTATACATAGTTTTGTTCTGCAGTGTTTTCATTGGGTTCATATATTTCTATTTTTAAATATGGAAAATATTTATACTGAATGATAATGTTAATGAAAATAATTTAAAAAATGTTAATCATATTTAATCAAACTATAGTGTATATTATATAGTGTCTATGATGAATTTATTATTTGCATACTTATAAAAATAATTTTATTAAGTATAAGATAGAAAAACAGAATGAGCGTGAAGTTAATATGAAATTTGTAATTAAAAATATAACTAAAGAAATTCGTAATAATACCTACTATAATAGCGTATATTATAATTTATAATGTTTAATTACTTAGACACAGGATAATGTCTACATTAAGCAATTAAATACACTGTACACGGAGATTTTATAAAATTCCCAAATTTCTATTTGGTCCACCATCATAATATGAATACGTAATGCGCTTGGAAAAATCGAATACATCATTTTAAAATATGCTTTCGATACGAAATTATTTACTAACTATAAAAACGGGGTGCATTGGAATGGAAAATCATTTTTCTGCATCATATTTCTCAGATCTCGTTTATACACGGATTCGACTATTATTTTTTTCTCAAATGCGGTGCAGTTACAATATAAATGTTTGTGATTTTGAAAGTCAATTTGTTGCTTTATTTGCAATATGGCGTCTGGTTAAAACTGAAAATAAAACGTAAGCATTGAATGCGTTTTTCGCAGATATAATAAAAAAAAAAATTATATTTTACTGAGAAAATAATAATATTCCAGCCATAAAAAATTTTATGAATGGCATAGAATTATAATGATGATATATTGTGAAATTAAATTTTTTTATATTTTAAGCAACCTGGATTATTGTATTTTAAAACGTATAAACTCTATTGATTTTATGTGCCGCAATGCCTCTCGACCTGTAGTTGAAAATTTTCCAAGTATAAATCTTGTTTAAGTTTTCAAGCTTTCTGCCCTAGCATAAAATTTATTGTTAACTTTTATAGAAAAAAAAAATCGAACATAGCTTGAATAGCTTAAAAGAAGTCTAAATATTTTAAAAATTGTATTGTGTTTAGAAGATTATAATTTAATTATTAGTGGAATGTATCAAGTTTCAATGTACAATATATTTTTAATTACAATAATAACATTTGAGGAGAAGTTCTTATTATGTGTGTGCGAATAATTAATGACGTGAAAATTTAAACTTCAAAATTACTCACAGACAATGATTAGGTATGTTATTTATACATTTTTAAAACTACGTGTATCGAATTCTATGAAAATCTTTTTCACAATTTATTTTTAAATTATTTCTACACCAAATATTTAATAAAAAATAAAATTAAAAGATTTTAAAAATTATTTGTATCAAATATGTTGAGAAAATTATTAACAAAATATTTTTAAATTATTTGAAAATCAAGCATTACTGTGAAGATTATAATTAAAATGTTTAAAAACGATGCATTTCTATAAACTATAATGAGGAAGTATTGTTTACCTAATCTGTAATCATGAAATACGCTAAATATTTTAAAAATGAATAGTTGCACTGGAAAATAATATTTAAAAAAAAGATTTTAACGATTGCCTGAACTCCATTTAAATACACACCACCTGTATTTAGGCACTATATAAATGCACGTGTATACTGTATAATGTACATGGTGTGCATATTGCATATTTAAAATATATTATTAATTATTATCATAATATTAAGTAGGGTTTTTTGGAATTAAGTACAATGCCTATATAAATATATATGTTAGTTTATTAATTTTGCCGGATGCCAGTAACATCATATCGTAATTATAAATAGATAGATAGTAGATACTAAATATTTAAATTTTATAATTAATACAATAATATATACACACTATATGTATACATATATATAACTCTATTGACTCAGATATAATATTGTCTCCTATTATAGTTCCATAACTTCCATAACGGTTCGCGGCTTTGTAATATAGTTCCATGCATGCAGGCACGTATGCAAAAAAAAAATTATGTTGTATTATAATACCAAGTTATCATATTATGCACTTTTCTTAAAATCCACGAAATATAGTCAAACTTTGTATTTAATTGTAATGTTGTTTACAAAACAAATGTTATATCTCACATAAAACAATTCACCTCCCTCCCTCCCCCCCAAAAAAAAATACCAAAAATTTAAGAAGTCCCGAACCTTGCTTATAACTAATGTATAGTAATATTTATATGTAGTATATATTTTATTTCACTTGTAGTAAATGGTAAATGACCGTACTATAGACAAAATCACATAATGTCTAATTTTAGTGATCGTTTTGTGAAATATTTTAGTATTTTATAGTTTGAAAAAAAATTATTATAATAATAATATAATAAAAAATTTAATTTATGAAATGGACATTTTTTTACAGAAAGATCGATTTCACTAAATGGCTGTCACGTATATTAAAAAAAAAATAATATAAATTTGATTAAATTTTGAAAATATACGACTAGACAGTAGACAAAATTGTGGTTTAAAATATAACTAAAACATTTAAAATATAATAGTCGAGATTTTCCCTGAATATAATATTATCTGCCTTACTTTGTATTGCTACCATAATATTATATCATATTACTTTTTTATTGCTTAAATTTTTATCTGATTTTTTCTTTGTTTCTGTGTGTTTTATCACCTACAGTTTCCGTTGGAAGAACACCTAAAATAGCTGCGTGTAAAGCGTCGGTGGCCGGTGGCTGCAGCGGTTCGTCATCGTCTGGTCATAAATTGCCGTCATCTCCTTCCACTTCCAAAAGTAATCGCATTCTCACGTCTTTGACGTGTTATATTATTATTATTATATAAAGTACTCGTATTTCGTACAATCTGTAAGTCGGTCGACACCGAGGGTTTTTCTTGTTTTATTACAAATTTTATTATTATTTTATTCGTTTTAGACAAATACTCGGGTGGAAATCCAGTGCACCCCAGAGAGATCCCGGCTTGGCAGAAAGAGATCACTTGCTTTTTCCAGGTAAAAAACGACGAACAATCACAACTGCCGTCGGCCAACAACGAGGAGGAGGAGGAGGAGGAGGATGAGGACGACGACGTTGTAGAAGTACGCCCGCAAGAAACGGCGCAGACGGGATCGTCGGAAATTTAGGACATAACAATAAGTTTGTCTTTATACTTACGAATTTCCTATTGAAAACCGACTAGAAATTATGTGTAATTAAGATTTTGCATATTACGCTTTAATAGTCTAAAGTGAGCTCTTATATACTCGCAAAAAGTGATTATTTTCAACCGTATTTTATACCACATGTCTTAAATTTTTTTATGTATATAATATTATTATATTCGCGTTTTTTATCCCACCATACAATCATACATATTATTTCCATTATATTTTATAAACCAATGTGGTGTAATCCAATATGACGAAAAACAATACTATTTAAATTTATTTTACAATATTGGATAAACGAAAATAAAATTGATTTATTCAATATCAATATAAGTACGTTAGTTCTGCAGCTGTTGTGTACCATGAAATATATTTTTTTAAAGATAAATGTAATTTTAGTTTTATTGTTTTCAACGAGATTAAATTTTCAGCGTTTATAGTCATTTAAAGTCAATATTATTAATTTTAACATATAAAACTACATATTATAATTAAGTAACTCTGACATACTGTATTATTTTTTATAGACGGTTACTATTAGGAACTATAACATTTTCAAACATATGTTTTATGCTAAAATGTTTTTTACATACGTTTTGCGTCAGATTTGATAGATTTAAATTTTCAATTCGAAAATAATTATATGAATAACCATAGAGTAAAGGTTTTGTAGTAGGATCTTGGTGTAAATGGTATATAATGTAGATCCATCATTAGTTATTATTAATTATTATTTTAGTATAATTCAAGATTGCGTCATGGTTATATGTATTTAAGGTATCTAAATGTTATGGTACGATAGGCTGTACCTATATATTATGATATTGTAATATAATGCCGGAAAAAACAGCTAAATATTTTCTAGCATTTAAAATTATTAAACAATTTAAATAAAATGTAATATTTATTATTATGTTGAATGAAAAATAATTTGAGTTGTATACCTATACTCTATAATATTTCTATGAGTACTTATTACTTACAATATTGTAATTTCTACAGTTGAATTGTATTGTAATAAATAATAATATACAATGATTTTATATTTCATTCAAAATGTTGGCGACATCATATCGAATATTGTAATTTTACATTTTTATATTTTTAATAGGCGTATAATTACTATGAGTTGTGCATTTTTAAGACAATATCACAAATCAGTGGCTACTTTAAACTCGTTTTTCGTGTATATAAATCAACATTTATAATAAGTGTACTTTTCAATTTTTATTTTCATTTCTATTTTGGATTCTGGGTGGAGTGATAAAAGTAGGTATTGTTTTTACTATGATAGGTGTTTTTAATTTTTTTGGTGCCTATCTTCAACTTTGGAAGCTTTAAAATTGAACTTTTATGATGGGTTCTGGAAGAAAATTGGACGTATAATTGTAAATGTTGAAGATTAAAATTAAAAATTAGTAATACCTACTCATTAAAATAATCAATGTAACCAAAATAAAAATTAGGGAAAGAATGAGATTTATTTTGTTAAACCAGATTTGGACAAAACTAATTTGATTAGTAATCAATAAATTAAAAATTATAGAGACTTGAATTTTTAACAAATATTTATATTAATATTTTATAATTTAATTATATATATATTTATTATCTAAAAAAAAATCAGATTTTTTTGTACTATCAATAGATATTTAATTTTTTTTTAAATTTTTATATGGTGATATTTTTGTTGAGACTAAAAAAGCTCGATCATTTAATAAAAGTTATCTTTATTATTGCGATTTATTATTTGATATAATTTTTAAATTTCAATATAAATTTTGAATTTTATTAAAATAATGTTTTTGATTTTGATATTGCTTTCGGCTTTTTAGAATATTTTTTGTTTAAGCCAGATAAACTTTTAATAAGGGATTGAACTTAAACATTTTCATGACATTGAATGTATAAATGTTTAATGATTTTATTTTGTTTTTATTCAAAAAATATTAATCTTAGAAACTTAAAACATTCTATTATTATTGAAATTATCAATGTTTTCACAATGTCATTTAAAAAATATTTAGACTATTTTTAAAGTATTCAGGTTCAATTAAAGTGTACGACTTTTTTAGTTTTAGCTTTAAACTTTTAAAACAAGATTTATCATCAGTCGTACTTATTAATATCAATTAAAAAATATTGAAAATAAATGAGTACTTTTTTTTTTTTATCTTTTTTACACATTTTAAATTACAATTTTGATGAAATCGGATATTTAAGCAGAAAAAAATGACTTAGTTATTTTCTTGTAATTCAAAAGATATTCGTAGGGATTTGAAGATTTTGCTACTGCGTAAACCATTATTTTCTATACACAAACACAATGCAGTGTTAAAATATTTTTGATTAATTTAAACATATTTTTACTATGCCCATATTATGTTTTATTCTATTCAAATTGGCTTATGTTACAACATATGTTTTGGGTTTTAATTTATAAGTTAATTACAGTTAGTAATATTATATCAAATAATTATTAAATTACATTACTATGAGTGATTGGTTTTTGATAACAATTAATTTAATAGACGAGTACCTCACTACTTAGAGACAAATTATATTATTAATATTAATATACACATAAATATAGGTATAATATAATATTCTTATTAATAACCGATTGACGGTCTTTGATCAGTAAGTCAAAATCTATTTTCGTATAAAAACATTTACCATTGCATTCAAAATTGATACATCTGTTACAATAACATACTCATTGGTGTTTTTATATTTATCATAGAGATTGAATACCTATTGCTCTGGCTTTTAATTAATCAAGTTGTTCTTACTACATTTTTTTTTTTGTAAAGATGTTAAATAAACGTGTTTCAAAGTTAACGGCGATATTTATATGGTAATATTAACGTATTAACTATTTGTTTTAATAATACATACAATATTTTATTTTCCGGTAATACATTTTTTTAAGCTTTTCCAGAATTTTTTATTTTTATAAAATTGTTTTTCAAACAATTTTATTTTTAATGTGTAAATACTAAGCGTAGTATTTATAAATATATAATAGTATATGTATAACAGTGTCTCACACAACAAACACACATACGTATAACATATTATTATTTATAATATGGTAATAAAAAAAACAAAACAGAAATACAATAGTTACTGTTCTTTTTCAATGTTTAATATTCTATTAAGCACACTATACAAATAATAACTACAATAGTTTGAAATAAAAACAAATACTAATCCTACTTATGGATTATGGACATCACTGACTGTCGGTCAAGCCGAGAGATATTAAGTACGACACATATTATATAAGTGTTACATGGAAATGACTACGAAAAAACTGCGTTTCGGTTCACCTTATGTGGACAACACTGCACTATTGCTCGGTGTAGGCCAACCGTTATGCTTAATAATAATAATGATAATTATAATAATAATAATAATGATAATAAACATAATGATAATAATATTAAGAATGACATTAATTATAAATTATAATTATTATTATTCATTACTATAGGTATATGCTAGTGTAATAAGTGTCTATAATATTTGACTAACAATAATAATAATACATAAGCTCTAACAATAATAAAATCATAACTACCAACACAAAACTAATCACAAAAAAACATAATATCCTAGCAAATATAACGGTTACAGAGCCCGATAGACGATAGTAGATAGTATAATTATATATTTTATAATAAATGACTTAATTATTATTGGTAATATGAAGTGTTTTTTTTTCTTTTTCTTACAAACAATATTTGTAGTATTATAATATTTTTATCTTAAAATTAATAGAGTATTTGAAAGAAAAAAAATGAAGAGACTAAAATCACGACGAAGAATAATATTAAAAAACTCACAATAATTCCGAGTCTGATTTCTAGTTATTGTAGATTTTTTTTTTTTTTAAAGTCAAATGCTGGTGAAAAATCACACTCGCGCTAAATACACACACAAACGCACACGCATACACAAAAACATGACACACAGACGTAAAATAAAGTATAATTATCGTTGATGAAGTATATTAATATTCATACAATTATCGCACATAATTATTATGTTATGATATCGTGTTGGTATAGTTTATTAATATTATATTTATAATTATTATTGTATGACGCGTATATAGCTACAACGTATAATTGTTTAAAATTATTTGGAAAATCGAAAAAAGATTTTCTTATAAGAAGACAGTTATTATTTACAATAAAAAATAAAAAAAAAAAATTAAATAATAACCGCGAGCACTCATTGTTTTATTTTTATTTTTATTATTACTTCCGAGTACTACGAAATTCACGATAAAGAATAATAGTAATTATTTTATTTTAATTATTATTTATAAATACTTAAATATTATACAAAGGGGGGCCACCACAATATTATATTATAAATATAGTCAGTTGACCAAAAAATAAAATGGTTTTAAGTTTTGATAGCAGTTTCCAATAACATTTTTTTTCGATCAATTGACTCATCCGGCCCACCCTGTTGCTGTAATAGGTCCATAATCATTTCATATTTATTCTGGCTCCATCCATTCGACGTTTGCCCACACTGGAAGGTCCGTTTCATAACTCCATCCAGGCCCCTGTGGACATACACAAGAATATGAGTAAAATATTACGCAGATAAAAATGTTTCTATAAGTAAACAATGTTTTGTTAACGTTGTAGAATAATCTTTGATCATTTACATTCATGTATAAATAGTAAAAAGAGTAATAAAAACAATACAAAAATCAATGTTGTAATAATTATGCTTTAAAAGTGTATTATAAATACTACGCAAGTACTTTTTAGTCTTAAGTCTATTACACATTATTTGAGTAATAAAAGTATTTACTCAAATAATTTAGAGTAAATAAATAAACCAATTAAATAAAAGATAAAAATAGTTACATAATTATTTTTCTAAGCTTCCCATAGGTAATCATTTACTATGATTGTTTTTCATGTATAAACAGTTTTTTTTTTAATGAAATTTATTAGGTATACATTTTAGAGAATATATCATCGAATTTCATTAACATGATGTATTCATTTTTTAAATTAGGTTAAATGTTTATCTTAATCCTTACAATATATAGTAGGTACCAATCACTGATTATCACATTGACGACGTGTCGACGTATTACGTAATGGCGTTTTGGCCAATAGTCAATTTTTAGGAAGTGATGTTTTTTTTTATAATTTTTACAATGCTTAAATTAAAAAATATAATATATTCCAATCAATAGTGTTGAATTTAAATAAACTGCAGTATTTAAAATGCCACAAGTAAAAATTATTAAAAAAAATATCCAACACTAAGAAAGTTATTTAAATACCAATAGATATTATTCAAATACCTTAAAATATTGTATACAATTGCGTCGTGCGTGTATTATTCAGCGCAATAAACAGTAATGTATGAATATATAATAAGTAGATTCCTACATAATACAAAAGTCGGTATGAAAATATATAATATCATTTTGTACATTTTAATAGTGCGTCCCGGAACAACTCGATAAAGTCATAATCATAAACTTCCTAGCTGCTAATGCATTCGTCAGTAAGTATACTTACATATATATCATGTATTATCGTTAATTATAATATTAGCCATTGACGATTAGCATATTGAGTTAATTATGTACTTATCTTATACGTTACAGATATATGTGCATAAGTCCCAATAAGTAGATTATGTTCAGATAGAATATTTTCATGAGCGGAAGGTATACAATCAAGCGATTTATTTCCATTACATTTTCTTTTGCTAAGGTGTCCGGTGCCAATATAATTTTGTCTTTATAAAATATACACTCTACGAAAATAATGATTCTGTCTTGTAAAATCAATTTGATTTGATTTTTTTAAGATAATAGAGAGAAATATTTTATAATCCTTATAAATTTCGTTTAACAATATTTTATTCCCAAATTTTTAAAATAAAAAAGACAATTTAAGCTTTTTCAAAAATAATTGAATACGATTATTTAAAATAAAACAAAACAATTTGAATTTAATTCTGGCTGTATAAAATCTGCACACGCACACAAACCAACATATTATACTCATGTATATAGAAACCAAATAATATAGAAACATTATTTAAGGAACCTATAGTATAATACTGCAGCGCTTCGTCAATCAGAGAATCATCCCTTGGGCACTACTTTGATTAGGCCAAACAAATTGGAAATGTAAACTTGTTAATTTAAGTTTAACAAAATGAACGCTGCTGTTTGAACGTTTCATTTAACGTCGACCACTTTGTATAGTAAAACTTATGATTTGTTTGCCATAGTTGTATTAAAAATTGAATTGTATTAGTACAATTTTATCTTTGTAAAAAAATAATAAAATGTAAATTTACCGTAGAAATTGTTTTTATTTTATTGTTAAAGCGTTGGTATACCTTTGAGTTTGAGTTAATAATAATTTATATTATTTGACGATAAGTTATTAAAGTTATTAGTAAACACACTTTGGGCCAGATAGGATATGAATTGATAATTGAGTAGGTTATTCAAGCATAAAATAATGAAGTACAGTTGTCGTGATTTTAAATTAAATTCGTTTTATTCTATGCAGGTGTTTAAAATCATAATTTTAATTGTATTGAGGTACAGTGAATTTATTCGAAACCAAGTTGTTTCTTTTTCCTCAAAAATAATAGACGCGTGTTACACTACGTAGTAGATACGTACGTATCGTTGTTTATCATCGTTATTTTTGTAGCCTACCCTCGAAATTGTTTTTGGCGATACAAAATTAACGCGAAGGCTTCTGAGGGTTTCGTAAATGCAGGGTATTCGGGTATTCCTATTTATTTTATTGACCGAAAAACGTTTTCTAAAACAAAAAGCACATCATTGTAAAACCAATAATATTCGCCTCTCGCGCACATCTTCTGGAACATAAAATAAATTACTTTTTGAAGACTGCGTATTATATACGACATACGTGTACATATGGAAACACTTCAATCGTCAAGCCTCCGTTGTTATGACATTACAATCGGGGCTTACGTATCATATGTACGCATCGTAAATTTTCTATACGAATCGTTTCCAAGTGTATACCTACCTACGTCATGTATAAAGTGTTATGATGTAGGTACTGGGTTACACGCGTGACATGTTTGTACACGTTTGCCGTTGTCGCAATGTGTGCAAATGAAATTTCGAATTGCGACGGGGTAGGGCAAAAAGTGTGCGAGTGTAAATGCAATATCGGGTGACTATTAAATTTGCACTGCATCAGTCGTTGTATTTGATATGTGCAAGAAACCGATCAGATGTACAGAGTGAACCTAAGGATCCGGAAGTAAAATATACTATGCGTTTACACGTGTGCAATGTGCATAATATACGTACAGTGTATACAATAACGGATTTCCGTTACCGAAATGCCATATCTGCGGGAGAAGAGGAAATTGCGAAAACCAATACTAACCGTACTTACTGGCTTATTCGAATTGTCTTTGTCAGTCTGCATGTGGGAACCTATAATATTATGGTGTTTAAGTATGTACTCACGTGTACCGTCTATTTCATATTATGTTTACAAACGACAGTAGATACAATTTACAGGGACACAATTTTATCTTTGTAAGTATAAGTGTAATATACCCAATAGGTAACTTTTTAGTATTTACTATCCGTTCAAAAAGTGAGGCTATTTTTTTTTTTAAACTAAATCCTTCAATCGGGTTTTTAGTTTATGTTTCTAGTCTGTAAGCTGTAGAGAATTGTTTTTTCTTGTCTATATAGGTATACAGTATTATTATGTTCGTATTGTATATTATGGTATCAACAATTTTATTATACGCAATAAATACAATATTGCATTAAGGAATTTTTGATGAATCTATTCTTTTCAGCGATAGTTTATTATTAAATTATTATTTGCAATCATAATAAACTATAACGCATGTTTTTGTGTTGAATTATATTGTCAGGTAACTTATTATACGCTATTACTTTTCCAAAATTATAAAATAACCACATAATTAACTCATCAAAAATATGGGCGCACATTTACGGTGTAGAACAAAATTTAAAACGGTCCAACTATTTAATTTGCAAAATAATAATTTTGCAGAAAGGTTAAAGGTAAAATAAATTGGAAATACGAGTATAAGATTAAGTAATGAGAAGCACTCAAGACCGCGTTACAATGACTATGAAAAATATGATCGACATTAATGTGATTAAACAGTATAAATATTCATCACAAAACATTTTTAATGACACTTCATATTTTATAATTTAGAATTAGATATAATTTATATCGCAATAATAACGAGAATTTATTACCATAAAATGTAACGCCGAAAGAGTTGTTAATACAGTTTAATGTGATTACTTACATATTTAAGTGCACGGTATTACGATGAAAGGAAAAACCTTTCGCTGGTGGCGTCGAGGGGGTTTTAATATTAAACAAAATAATATAATATATAGGTAAATAAAAATATGTTATGACTTAATTATTCGTAAAATGTTCAATATTGCTTCCGTGTCGTGGGAAATATTTTTAAAACCATCTACATAATATACCCACCAAATTTTATTTTAAAGCATAGAAGATATCGATCACTGTTATTATTTGTTATTTGTTTTTTTTTTTATTTTACTTTGTCTGTACGGCGTTATATTCTATTCGTATTATCAATACAAGTGTGCTATACAAGACTCCTTCACCGTATTATCATTTGTGTGTAATAGCATTAACGTAAGTCAAATGTCGTATTTCGTCTTTTATTTAATTATAATAATATTATGTCGAATGACTCGAATGTGAGAAATATAACTCATACTAAAGTAAGGTCACAATATAATTAAATAATTTGTAATTTTTTTTTAGTGCTATTGAAGACTGCAGTAATGATAATTATATTTTCAGTATAAAGCGTCAGATACAAATGCGTAATAATTATTCATAAGTGCTCTCTCATAATTTTTCAAATATTATATTTATCGAATACATAGGATAACAAAGTAAGTAAATTAAACACGGTATTAAGGATTAATTATTATTTAGTTAAAATTTGAATGAACTAATCAAAGAAATCATACCCCCTCAACAAGTTAGCAG
Source organism: Rhopalosiphum maidis (assembly GCF_003676215.2). Classification (NCBI taxonomy): domain Eukaryota; kingdom Metazoa; phylum Arthropoda; class Insecta; order Hemiptera; family Aphididae; genus Rhopalosiphum; species Rhopalosiphum maidis. Next base: position 43,020,528 of record NC_040879.1, read on the forward strand.
AAACAAGAACTTTGAGCAATTATTTTTTAATAAATATTGCAGCTGCACTCTAAAATTTAAGCAATTAAAACTATACACAAAAATAATTTATTAAACTGTACTTGCATAATAATATTTTTTTTCTTGTGACATTAATTCATTTATAATTTAAGCAAAATCGACTTTTATAATTATTTAGAACATAGAATATCACGCAATGCTAAAGCGATTTTATTTCGAGGATAAATATTCAAAGAGAACGGAATCATTCTATTATACCTATTATACAATGCTATTTTAGTGGCTAACGAAATATTATTATTGTCGCGTATTTTCGTAATCAGCTCACGTACCGAATACCGTTTGGTTTCTAATTCCATTACGCGACGACGATTCGACTGATTCGATACAACAATAATAATGGTATACCTACGTACAGATTATTGTTGAATTAAATACTTACGCTGTATTTCCAAGCGTGCAAGTACATGATGAGGTCTTTTGGTTTCGGGTCCCTGAATTTCACCCGACACTCGTAGCAGTGAGGGTCGTGCGTGAGCTTCTCCGCGTCGAAATCCATGTCCGGCACGTCTTGTCCTGTCTGCGTGGACACGTTTAGTGCATTATCGTACTGTAACTGTAGCTGATTGGCTTGTCTGCCCTTTATCTGCAACTGATGCTGTTGTTCTACCATCGATTCGCTCTTCTTGAAACCTTATAAATAATAATAATAATAATAATAATAATATAATATCAATACTGTTGCAGTTTAGTAGGTATTGTGTTTTATGCAATTATTCACAACCATATTGCTACTAATAATATTGCTGTTGTTGATGTTGTTACCATTAAGTATAAAGTATTTTTGTATGCGTTTCAATGATGATATTTACTGATTTTATAGAAAAAAATGTGATAAAAATATTGATTATACGGTAAAATAAAATATGTACTTTCCAATTGTAGTAGGTAGTTAATACTATTTATACGATTTGTCATTATTAATCAAATAATTGATTAAAAGGTAATTTACCGTGCATTAAGTTATATTCAGCAAATAGATATTATTAAGAAAAATTTTAAGGGATGGAAACTTGTATTATATGTAATATATACGCGATCAAAAAATGAATAGAACAATTTGTCTCAAAATCGTTTTCTCTATTATTTATTTTCTCATTTTCTCGTTCCAAAAAATGATCACTTATATCCCACAGATTCCATGATATTGTTGTGTGAGCTTTCTCATTATTACAGTTTTGATGAAATGCCTACTATAGTTACATCTAGCATAGATTTATTATACACACACATGACACACATATATATACATATATTCGATACAGCTTTTACTGAAAAATTAAGAATAATCTTTATCAAATACTGATATGTTTTTTAAATGTACGTATATAATATTATATTATTTTAATATTTTGTAGATATTAATCTGCGTTTTAAACTGAATTAGTTTTGTTTCTATAGAGTCTGATGAATTATTGACAATGATAATAAAAGTACCTATATTGTAAGTTGTAAAATTGATTAATTACAAAGATAACTTTAAGATTTAATAAAAGTTGATATTTTTTCAAAAATATGATAGGAATAATTTCTTTTTATAAGCTTAAAAATGTATTAAAAAAAAATAATTTTTAACATTTTTTATATTCGTGTAGTTATTGAATATTAAATATTTTAATTTTGCGATAAAATACACATTTATCCGTCATTTAAAATATATGAGACACTAGAGTAGATCGTACAGTAACTGTAATTATTTTATATAAGAATACGATTTTCAATCAAAATAGTAATAATAATGAAATCACACTAAGCCATTTTCTCAAGAGACATCGTTCATATGATATAAACCTGGGAAATTTCAACGATCGCAATAATAGAAACAAAGATACGAAAGTACAACTGAGATATAATGAAATATACTATGTGTATTGTGTTATTATATATCAGTTTTTAAATTAAAAAATTTTTCCGGTATAATTTTAAACACTGAAATGATTTTAATCAACCACATAATATATATATTTTTTTGGTTGTAGATTAAACATATTATATTTAATGAATATTGTAGAATAATGCATTTTTGATTTTAGTAGTGGTGGCGTTTTGTTTTATAATACAATTAAGTATTCTATAGTACATAACAAACGAAATCGCGTATTAATTATCGTATAGTTTGAAAAATATGGTTTTTAGTATTTTCGAATCGGTAAACTGTGTTGGTAATTAATAAGGTAAACAATCTAGCCGCAGTGATGCAGTTTTACGCATACAAATAAATCTAAATAGGTTAACTAAATATTCGTCTTATTAAGGTACATATTTAATTTGTGGTATTGAAATTGTATGACGAATAATTGATTGCAATTACAATAAGTGATGTTTTCATAAACAATTGTACTTATTACCAATGCGGCACTCTCATTGATCGGCATCGTTGAATACAAATAATAACTAGGTAAGCAAACGTTCATCTCTATATAAATATAATGATTATAATGTAAATCAAAAGAGTATTGAGAAATTTAATTTATTAATTCATAATATGATTTAGGCTTGATAAATATATTATACAACATCCAAAATTAATATATTTATTGTAAAGATTTACCTACTCTCAGAAACATTATAGAAAAAAATATTATCATGGCCTTGACCACACTCAAATATTACCCGTCGATAATTATTTTTTTTTTTAATAAACTGATTAACTGACTTATGTCTGAAAATGTATATAAATTCTTTATTCTGTTGTAATAATTTAAGAAAATTAAATAAAACGGTTTATACTATTTATATTAATAATGACTAAGATTATGTTCTAAATCACTATGATTTGGGGATATAGTGTGATATGTGATCTTGTAAAATACTATACCTATAGCAAAATAATTTGTAAAAACTAAAATTAAAATTCTGGTTAAATTATACACTTTTTGATTTTGCTTTTTTTGTTATCGCGTAACAAGGTTTTAATTTTTTTCTTTGTATGGAAACAACTAAAATACGTGTTGCTGTGGTCACACGGGTTTTGGATATTATCCAAAAAAAGTAATACGGCTGAGCATGATGGTTTGAAAAAACTTTGCCAATATATTCGTCCGGGTGACAGTAATAAAAAATACCGACAACTGCCCATGATGAATAGGACAACTTGTTGACGAACAAATAGTTTATGAAAGGGTTTTACAAAGTACGTGTTAAACACTAAAAAAAAAAAAATTATTTTTATAACTATTATCGTGTATAAAATAGATTCCACGACCTTACATTACTATCCGTTGCTGCCACATAATGAATGTCATGTTGAAAAATCACTTAAAAATTTAATTCTCATTGAATTTATTGAAATAAAATACTAAAATGTGGGTAATGAGTAACGCTCTGCTGTAAAGTAGGTTTCACCGTGATAGAGATGTTAAATTTTAATTCAATGATACACCATAATATACGAAAAACGATTCTGAGCGGAGACAATCTATTAGCGATTAACCTATAACCTATTAAGTATATATCATGTTATGTTTGTTTATATTGATATTAGATAAAGTAATTATTTTACTATTGGTAATACAGTAAGTTTAAAAAATTTTTCATTTGAAAGTATAATTGTGAGTGTAAAATATAATAATATGTAAAATATTATGTAATTTCGTTCAAATTTAAACTTAAAACGCTTAAAAATTATGTTAATATATTTATTAAATTTTTTTGTTTCAGTACACGGTTCTTATGAAGAACTTCATCTTAAATGTTCAATATTAATGCTATAAAAATTGAACAATAAGTTATAAGTATTTAAAGTTTTGATGCACGAAGTGGAGTAGCAAGGCCGTACACCCCTACCCTGCAAAATGTTTGTGCACTACTCCGCTTGTTAAAACTTTAAATACGTATAATTCATAAACTACTCGTCCTAAATTCGATTTTTATGTATCAAAATACTTAAAAAATTATTTTGCTTTGGAATATGAAATTAAAACTCTGTGTTGTCATTCAAAAAAGTAAAAACCTTAAAAAAATATAAGGATAAAAATATTGAAAAATATAATTTTTTAACGTTGATTTTTTAACAACTTGAAATTATGTAAAAAAATGTTTTCAAAAACATGAATACTTTTTGAAATAAAGAGTGGTTTATGGTAAAAGAATCACCCCGTATTGCACGATTTGCATGAATGGATGAATTTATTTTTAAATTTTGGTGAAGTATCTATACTTTTTATAAATATATTTGTTTGTCAATTTGTATATTATGTGTGTTATTATATCTTGCTTACCTGCGGGTGATTTTTTTCCTTCGTCAACGACGTCTACATCTTTCAATATCGGCATTAGTTCCGAGTCGCCATCCATGCCCAACCAGTTTTCGGCGTTGTGGATATTTATCAAATCGTGAATCAGTTGCTCGTCCGACTTACCGATAACGCCACCGCGGCCTTTTTCTGGGCCGAACACTACGTGGTTGTATAGTGGGTCGTTCTTCACGGGAAAGCCTGTAGTGTATAACGGGTATAAATACACAATATAATACTTAGAGAATAAATTACAAGTGGTCTGTTTTTTTAGGAGTTGAAGAGTGCGAGCCTTGTTACACGGAAGTTCAACACCCGTCAATATTACGCATCATTCGAATCATTTATGTAATTTAAAGATTTTCTGACTTTTTAAATTCATTAGTTGTATGTTTATTCAATAAATATTTTAATCAAATTTAAGAAAACTAAAATGCTAAAATTTTAAAAATTAGAAATTTCGGTTTGAATTTATATGATGAACTCAGATTTGTGTTCAGAAAAGTTATCTCTGTATTATAGTTTGATCGATATGATAAAAAAATGATTGATGGTTTTGGTACAAAATAATGCTAAGTCGTGAGTATTAGTAGCCCAATCTATTGGCCACATTAAATGTTAGTGTAATTTATTTTATGAAATATTAATACATTAATTTGAAGTATAGTGCCTCACTGTCTTGCATAGAAATTCTTCAATCAAGTCTTACACTTTTTATCCAATGCATACGCATTGTAAAATAAATACTATTTTTATTAACAAAATTATATTAATACATATACATATTAATTTTATTAATACAAAAATAAATTATTAGATGTATCTCACAGTGCGTTATAATGCTGGCTAGTATAATATTGTGTATTATATGTATAGGTTATCAAGTGTATAACTTAAAACCACGAAAAGGTGTGACGACACGTTGGTGTCATCATGTGTCGAAGAATGACTCGAACGTATTGCTCTGGCTATTAGGATGTTTCCATCTTATCAATTTTACAAATTAATAATCAGTTTTACCTAAGTATTGAAGGTGTACCCTGATCTGGTGCATGCGTCCCGAGTGCGGGAAGCACAAGACCACACTGATGTTGGTCTTCTCGTTGTAGCCCACCAATTGGAATGTCGTCGAACAGTTTTTACCCTTGTTGGATACCTTGCACACGCCTATCTTGTAACTGACCACTTCGATGGGATGATTGCACTCAATCGTTTGTCTAAATTACATAAAGAGACGGGTAATATTATATAAAAATATATTACTAAACTGCGTTGCCTCCAGCAATATGCTGCGGAATATAATATCATTGGAGCCGACCTGTTTATAATAATAATAGATCACAAAAAAAAAAATGCCTATAGTCTTGTACACGAGTACGATGAGTGAAGGACACTATAGTTTTATAATATGATATAATATACCTTACAATTTTTAAATTTTACGTTTTAAAGATAATTTTACCAATTTATTCCTAGAAATTTCAGCTATGTACAAGTTAACTTTTAATTTAAAACATATGCAGGCACTTTAAAAAAAAGTTGTATTTAATTATATAATTTTTTTTAAATACTTTTAGGTAATTTTATCTTGAGAATACATCAAAATGTACTTAAATAATTGTACAATAGCCACAATTTAAAAATGCTTAAATATATACTAATAATATTGTTTTGTATGTAATATTATGAATTACCTATAATCCTTTTTTTATATTCACAAACTTAAAACCTGAGTAATGTTATATAATAAGTAGAGTCCAAATGACTCAGACATTAACTCATTTTAGTACTGATAATTTTCCGTGAAAAATAAACTAAATTAAAACTTAATAGTTATACTGAAACTTATAGATAAGTCGTAATTATTTTTAAAAATACAGTCACGCCTTGTTAATATTTATCAAAGTATTATAAATTTTAAAATATGTATCTTTTTTTTTCATCAAAAATCCTTGAAAATGTTTTTTATTACATATAATATGCTAATATCTGGAGTCGAATGATAACCTACTTTTTCTATTAAAAACAAAGAATATAATGATTCTTCTTTATAGCACAGTTCGTTGAGACGCATTTTATAATAATTTTTAAAAAAATAAATCTAAATCACACAGAACGAATTTTTGTTCATCACATAATATTATTATTTATCATATTATCATGAATATATACAATATAATGTACATTTATATTGATTTACGCAACGGTATGATTTGGTCAGCATTCGTTACCTTGTCACAGCGTCAACACGATATGAGCGTTTTTTGATCGATTTTTATTATTATTATTTAGAATATTTACCATGAAAACGTCAACGCGTATCATATTAAGCCAGTCTCCCCCGTGCGCAGTTCAATATTTTATGTCAGCGATAGCCGGCTGGCACATTTAACAACTGCGTATTTATATATTTTTAACATAACAACAATAACGTGTACTCACTCAGGAAATCTCCCTTCGACCCGGCACACGTACTGTTTGTTCACCTGTCTGTTGCGGATTTGCGCCTCCATGATGCGGGCGTACCGAGGCGTCCGGCCGAACATCAACAGACCGCTGGTCAACCGGTCCAGACGGTGTATGGTCCTGAGGTTTCTCAGATTGTGCTCCTTGGCCAACACAAACACCACCGTATTGTGCCGATAACGACCGCACGGATGAACCTGCAGGACGATGTGTGACAATAATATAGTTATTATAATATATTACGCGATTTAGCGGTTATAATATAATATAATAATATCATATAGCTTACAGAAACTGCGGTGGACTAGAGTTAGTTACTGGTTAAAAGGTAGATGATAATAAATAATAATATATTTAATTCCAAAAGTTTAAAATTAATTAGGAAAAAAATATTAGTATATTAGGTAGGTACACAGTTAAAATGTTGGTTTTTTCATCATCGCCTAGTTGGTCACTGCGCATAGTGATTGTGTATATTATTTAAAATCGAGTAAAAATACATTTATCAAATCGCGATGGTCGGACAATTTTTTCACTTTCAAAAAATAATGTCACCGTTGTTAATCATATCGCCTCTAATATATTATTCTCATACGATGTAGAATTGGACCAAAAATAAATCACCGTAGTTCTAAAGTGATGAGATGGTTTTGGTGATTTAGTTATAATATACAAATCAAGTTACCGGAATGCTCGCGGGCTTGTTGACTACCACGATATCGTCGTCCATGTGCACGATTGTGATTGGATCGTTGGTCACCGGCACTTCATGTCTGTAACATAAATATACATCAAACACACATGTATATATGCGAGCGTATAAGCATATCATTTGTTTAAATTCTTTCCACAGTCGTGTAAAATACGCTTAACGCGTTTTAATCCATAGTGTCGGTGTCATAAAGGTGCCTACCTAACCGGGCTATCGTTTTATCGACGGTTAACAACCAGACAACCCTATGTAATGATATCGTCATAATTCACTAAGAAATGGCCGACAAACAGTTTATTAGCTGAGTGGATCTTATCTATACCCACACTGTCGCCGACCAAGTTGCGTATACACATTTTGAACAGCTAATCAAGGATTGTTAATCCGCACAATAGTAGCATATTATAACTAAAATACCAATGCAGAGCGAAACTAACATATATTAATTACGCATTATATATATCACTCGGATCATTAAAATGTATTTTGTTTGTATTTATGTATAATTTAAAAATTATGCTAAAAATATAATAATATAATTTGATTAAGTTAACACGCATTTTTAATACAAATGATAATAATTACAACTGTTAATATTTATAGCTTATAGTTATTAATTACTAATATAGATATACTGTACGTGTGTTCATCGTCTATTTTGATTAGAAAATTTGAACCTATTATTCGAAATGATTGTAAATCACTATTTTCGCAGGTGGTAAAAACGATGCTCGTGTTTTGTACCTCGATAAAGGGATTTGAAATGGTCTATCTTTGTTGTGGAAAAGACCTATTTTCATTTCAACATACTGAACGTGATAAGGATTTTGAAAACAGATTTTTAGTTTCCTTGTCTTGTACTTTTTTGATTGTATTAACAAATTTTAACTTAAACGTCTTAAATTCATCAAAATTCGACTTTTAAAATGTATAAATGTACAATGTTAGCAGTGATCGTTGTGGCATATATTATTGTTGTCGGAAATTGATGGTTAAAAACGTCACGATTGTTTTTTGTGAAGGGAGTTGGAGACATAACATGTACAGAAAATGGCGTCAACATTGACAGTGATAAAAAGAAGAGATAAAAACCAAAACGCCATATTATACGCGAATACGTCATAATCGTAAACCCAAAGGGAACAACATAACACGACAGTACGAATGAAATGAACCGTCAAAATAATACGACTCATAGCGTATAATACATAATACAGCACGTGCATGGGCAAAATTCGACGAGTCGCGGTGTGTGTTCCGTCGGCGAGGGGTCATAAATTCTAGCTAACATCACAGCGAATCGCGTTTAAAAGCAAAGTCGAACTGGCGTGCGTGTATATTACACAATACCTAGATAATAATGTGCAGTCCAACAATGTGTTGTGCAATGAGAAATACCGTCGAGTAAATAAACTAAAAACAATAATAAACCAAAGAAAGAACGACGCCAGTCGTTTCCCGTCGTAGGTTTCTATATGTAATATAATACCAGTGTATAATATATTGCGGGGTTGATTCACCAAGCCCGTTTACACTGATTTTATTCTTTATTACCTAACTGATTTATTCAAATTCTCATTTTTGAAATTTTAAAATATATTCAAGGACCATATTTTCAGTTATTTATATTTTAATAACATCTAAGGAGTGTCTTGTGGCGATACAACATTTTTCAATGATAACCAACTTTCTTTACTGTAATTTATTGAGTAAATTATTTTTATTATTGAACATTTTGACGTTTAAAAATCTAAATTATAAGATGAGTAGTTTCTGAATTATTAAAATGTTTATATATAGAGTTATATTCCGTAGAACTTGTTTTACAAAAATATAAAATAAATCAAATAATAATATTGTATCAAGAATTTATTAAACTTAGTCAATATTTTTAATAAATTATAAAATAATGTTGGTAGATTAATATTAATAATTACTAAAATTTTCAATTCAGTTATGTGACTACTGATTAATAATTTATGGGTAAATAGGCCTTAGGGTAGTTCTCATTTGTAAAAAAGAAGTTGGTACTGCCATAGGTTACTCTTGAAATGGTATAACAAATCTAAGTATTTAAGAACATACCTCCGGATATATTTAAATGTACTAAAAATCAAAATTTAAATAAATTCGTTATTAAAGGAAAAAATCCGGATGAGCATGCTTGGTGATTCACTCTGTATGTGTAAAACGAGTTGAAAACTCTTGAAACCCGCAAAAATACGCATCTTATTGCGAATAGTAAAATTAATATTTGAATACGTATTTTTTCCTCTTATTTTCTTGTCGACGTAGCGAGATCGTCGTCGGAGAATGTATGCTCGTAACGCTTGACAATCGGAACGGGGGATCTCACGTCGCGGTACTACGCGTGCGCCGATCAACTTTTGATGTTTTGTAAGATTTTTTATTTTTTCTATTGTAGTTTTTAAGTGTCCGTCGTAAGTGTGAGTGGTTTTTATTCTTACTAAATTATATATATATATATATATGTATTATAGAGGGGAGTTTCATCGCGTTTGTCATCCTCGGCACTATTTTTCTCGTACATACGAGCTTGTCCCGTTGCAACGGTATACGATTTATGAAAATCATTTTAAATAAAGCGGTTAATGATTTGAAAAATAATATTTAGAATTCTAAATATAGTACAAAAGTTATGGCCGAGAATAAGAGCGGCGAAAAATCTTGTACACCTACGTACGATAATAATAATAACAATTACTTTTATTTATTATTTTTTTTATAAAGGTACTATATTATTATAATTGTGAATGCGTGGAAGGTACTTTTACAATGGTAATTGAAAATTTTTTTTAGGATAATTTTAACACGTCCGTAATATATAACGTGTGCGCAATAATGATATAGCCGATGTAATCAAGATCACAGTACAAGTTTCGAGAGCGTTGCAAACAATGTATTTGAGTACATGTATGTACTCTGCCGTATCGGATAAATGCAGGCAGACTAGGTCGTTACTTTCGACGACGAGGGTTTTATTTTTTTCATTCATGTACCTATATAATACGTATTTGTTCGTTATCAAACGACAAGATATACCGGGCAACAATATAAAATAATTTAAAATAATGAAAAAAAAAATCCATAGATTTATATAGAAACTACAGCACCGAACGTCATTCAACGTGTGGAACATTTTGCGCAAACTCGAGTATAATATGAACGCATCTCTATCATTGTTTCAAAACGAATATACATTTTAAATACCATTAGACGACATTTTAAAAACATTGACATAAGTGTCCAAAAGATCAATATTATTTGTAATTGTGTTGTAATATTATGAAACTAATAATAAGATTATTATTTAGAAAACTACAGTGCACGGATATATGCATAAGATAATATATGATATACGAACATTTCAACATTGTTGGTGATAACAACTGCCACAAGGAAATGCGAAACGCTCGATAAGAATGGTGGTTGGGTGGGTAAAGAGTAATTAGAAGTAGCCATTTTCTAAACGAGGTCGAGGAAAAATCACTATTTTAGTAAACACAGAAATAAAATATCAACAATATATTATGTAAATAGATAATATTTTTGACTGTATTTGTTTCGTAATTTAATATTCTATTATATAATAATGCGTATAAGTATAGTTTAAGTTAGTAATATTTTAAAAGATTTAATGTTTTTTGCACAACAAAACTATATCGTTTGTTTGCGGTGACGTACTTAAACAAAATATGTACATATTATAGTAGGTATTAGTGGTGTTCATTGCAATTGATTTTTTGTTTTTATTTTAAAAGACTTGGGAATGTCGTTTATGGTAAGGTGCACGGGCACATAATAATATTATTATACATTGTAAGAAATGCTTTCTATATTTTAAAACGCTAATAGCCATATTGTCTGTGGTCATGCATTCGTCTCCCTGCACAAAGTAGTGTATAAAGGTCTAAAAAGAACTAAACCTTTCAAAATATAATATAATTTCGACATAACTCTAAATTTCCCCTTCTAGCTTTTGGGTTTAGGGTCGTTAATTATTAGACATTGTGTAGGTACACTTTATAAAGTCGGTAGGATTTTTTTGTTGTTGTAATAGTCCTATTTTTGGATTATACAGTATTATAATATACATTATTTCGGGAACAGACTGTGTTGGTACAGCCGTACAGGTATAGGTTTTCGTGAAGGGTAATCTTCCAAAAGGCTATGCGTGTACACTGTACAGAGTGATTCACTAAGCATTTTTATTGCTCACTCACATGTTTTCCTTTTATAATGAAGGGATTTATTCAAATTTGGTTTTTGGTTTAAGTATACATATTGATATTTTTTAAACTTTAATATAATTACAATTTAAGAAAAAAAATGGAGCTGAGCATGATTGGCGAATCACTCTGTATGAATAATAATATTATTATTCGTTTACTACACAGAACACCATTATTTAGGATACTGATATATGTCGTATGCACGCTGAAAGATGTATAACAAAATGTGACATACCTGTGCACCACGTTAGCCAGTAGATCGTTGTGTTTCAACTTGTATTGCGTGTCCACTTTTTGATAATTTACGGTCAACGAACCAGATTTAATGCAACGTTCCTATTGTATGAATGAAAAAAAAATCAATATTAAAACGTTAAAATAATATATAATAATATATTTTGTACCCATTCCATGGGTATATAATATGCAATATTATGCAAGACTCATATATTTTGCGAAGAAAGTACAACGTTATTTTAAAGTTTTTTTTTTCGATTGAGAAATAACAATTATAGCGGCTATTTGCACAACGAGTAGGTAAATCGGTTAAATACCTGAATATTAAAGGTAATGAATGACAAATATAGAGAGTGTAATACCTTTTTAGACAATATTTATTATGTTTATTATTTTTTACATAATACTATAGGTATACAGTTAAATTGTGTTTTGTATGATTATTATTGAGGCAATTTTACGACACAATGACTATGAATTATCACGAAAATTGGTGTACCTATTGTTATGTTTAATTTTGTCATTGTTGAAGACGAATATTTTTTTACTATTTTATTTAAAATTAATTTTTGTCACTGCTTAAACTTATTTAATTTAGTGTAAAATATGCAGTAGGTACATAAAATAGCCCGAATAGGTGATAGTAAATAAAATATAATATATAAGTAGGTACTCACGTATTCTTCAGCGGGATGCGCTCTGAACTCCCTGGCGAACACGTCCAGTATATTTTGATTTACCCATCTGCCTTTGGTGAATGTAGTGAATGTAAAATAGTACGGGTAAACTTTTCTCAAACCTAAACGAGGACGAAATAATGTGAGTATAACGTACGCGTTTTCTCAATACCATTTTCGACTTTTCGACAGCAGCCGCTTTATGTGAATTATGATTTAATATGTTATTTTAGCATTTTCAGTATACATTAAAACCATATTTTCAGATACTTTTTTAGATTTACTGCCATATTTACCCATTATTTGAGGAGTGTAGACGTGTATAAAATTAATATTTTAAAATGCGAATTATTAAATGATCGATTTTTTCGAAAATGTTGATGTGTCTAAAAACTAAATCAAATGAGTAGTTTCTGAGTGTTTAAACCTTAGATACTAAGGGTTATAATAAGGATAACGATTTTATATAAAATGCAATATGTATGTAATATTTAAACTAATACTGCTGACATCTTTTAAAAATTATAAAAATGTAATATTATAGTATAAATAATTATAATTTTCAAATCATCGTTGTAACCATACCTTTTAACTCCACAGTTCTCAAACAGTATAATTCTTAGAACACAAAGTTTAATAATTCAGAAAGTAATCGTTTGGATTTTGATTTATATGCCAATACAAATATCATCTTCTTAAAAATGTACAATAATAAGAGGAGCGTTCTAATTTGAAAAAAAGACGTTTGTATATTGTTACAGTATACTCCTCCAATTGTATAAAAAATATATGTATTTGAGAGTATGGTTTTTAAATATATACTTAAATAATTACAAAAATGAGATTTTAATTAGTTGTATCATTAAAAAAATATATTTTTACGTATATGGACGAAATGTTCTGTATATTATTATTGTTTTGTATTTTTACCGTTTTCAATATAGTACGATGTCTCATTGTATCTTTCATCGGTAAATCCGGGACGTTTCGCTTTCAGTGCTTTAGTTTCCAATTTGGCCTACAAAACCACGAAAAAATATTCACATTATTTATTAATAATATCATGATATTATATTCAGTGTTGGATAAGTATAAAAACTTTATTTAAATATTGAAAATCTTTTCTTGTTTATTGAAGATTTTCCTGTTGGGGTTAAGTATAAATATTAAGAATATTTAAAAAGTTTTTCGTATTTAAACTTCATTATTGCAATGAGACAATGATGATAATCTGAAATAAATATATATTGTATTATATCTGGTATGTTTGATTCTTTAAAATATTTATTTAACTCTGTTGTATGAATTTATCAACTCTACGGAACCAAATATTTTATACAATACGCAGATACCTTTTGAAATGATTAAATTCATATTTTATTCACCTTGAAAGTTTTAACAATTTTTGTCTTTTGTTTACAGTGTTTGTATTGCTAAGACAAATGTTTAGAGCTCATAATATATTTAAAGTTAAGTATATACCTAAATACTGTTTTCAAATATTTGCTTTTTTTTCGTTCATAATTTGCATAAAAAAAGGTTACGTTAAAAGACTGAAATGTACGACTAAAATGTTTATACAAACTCAATACCATATATAATTAGATTTCGTCGTTACGTATATACCTACTATCTACATATACACTTATTTTTACATTAATAAACTAAAATGTTATTTTTGAACCTTTATTTATGCGTGACGTATTTTTCAATAGACTTGAAATTGTTTCAAATACTATACATACATAATATACGACAAAATAATGTTCCGATTTATGTCATAAATGCTATGGCTATACGGTCATATTTTAATTTCATCATTGAGCTTTAGTAGATACTATATTCTATATACGTAGTTTGTGATTGTGAGTCATCTATATTTTATTTATTCTATATTTAATTCCCGTCTACGCGCAATGTCAGCGATTTCGAAAGGGAAGTACCTTCCTATATTATTATGTAGGTACCTATACTTTGTCGGGGGGAAAAAAAAGGTCATATTATGGAAATCAATAAGGCCGGAACTATATATAATATGAAATGGAAAATATTATAATATACACGTGTAGTGGAAATATTGTGGAATATTGTTTTCGATTTCAGTATAATACCTATACTATCCTTGGACAGTATAAAATAAAGTAGATAGTAATAATATTATATCGTTAGTATATTTTTTTCTACTCTGAAATTTAGAGTCATGCATGAGATAAATCAAAACTATACAAAATATTTGTATGTACATTGTACAATATAATGATATGGTCCTTAAAAAAGCATAATAACATGATAATATATAATAAAAACGCACTGTAAATCAAAGAGTCAACGATAAGTTTTTTCGTACTATACTTTATTATCATTTATCGATTTTATTAACAGAACAATAATATTAATAAAAAAAATTAAAATATAAAATCAAAACATAACCTCTTTAATTTATATTTATTTTATTTTCAACATCACGATTTCAGTGTTTTTAGCGCACCTATAGTGTTAAGTTACGATTCTGCAACGGAAATTAATCGATTCGGAGAATATGTCGTTTATACGATGTTATATTTTAGGTTTTCAGGAGCGCATTTAATAAATAAAAGCTGTATGTTCAATGGTTCAAATAATATATATGCACGCAAAAATATTAAATAAGACAAAGGACATCCGACCAATCGCAAAAAAATAATAAAAATAAACATTTAAATTAACTTTCAAAAGAGCTTAGTGAATTCGTTAAGCGTATAATAATATAATAATGTCCATTGTTATCTCGGTATACATTCAAGAAGTTTTAATAGCACTCGCGGAGTTGGTTATTCGTTAAATAAAGAAAAGAGTTGTGGTTTATTTCCCTGTGGACTATTCACTGGTACCTAATGTTAATGCTGAAGAAGGTACTGTTTGTGTTATTTGAAAGCGATAACAAACTCGTATAATCTAGGCCCATGCTATTAAATTCTACGTACCAAATATTTCGTTGATGTGATGATTTTTTTTTAAATAATCTAATATTAAATTAATTTGTGCGAAATCGTATAGCAAATAATGGACACATTGCGAGTATAAAATATTATCTTCATCACTTTTTGCCTTTATATAATTACATAAAAATTAAAAAATACAATTTGAAATTTAAAATACTGATAAAAAATAATAATACATTTGTGTTTAATAATAAATCGGCTATAGCTAATGATTTATATTAAATATAGATTTTAGTGATATGATAATATCGATTTTATATTATTTATTTCGCTGAATAGCGTCCTTGAAACGGGACGCAAATGACCCGACAAATTTACTTCCCGTAAATATATAGGTTTTTTGAGGATTCAAGCTGTATATTATATAGCCACAATATGTGCCTAGGCGTTACTTTTTGTCGATTCAAACGTCATTGTAGCAAAAGTGGATAGAATGGATTTTTTTAGTCATAAATCATAATTATAGGTGATGTTCTACCTATTGCTGCTATAATATCACCTATGTAGATTCTCTACTCTTATAAACTGCAGGTCCTGTCTGATGTTCATCGTTGCAACATCGTTAACCAGATTTTCCTAAATGTTTCTTTTTATTTGGTGTCTATAAAGGTATTTTGATAAAAATATGATTATATTAATCACGAGTATTCTAGGTAATGTATGGAAATGTAATATTGTAATAAATTTATTTTGTTTTTATTTTTATTTACTTTTAATTCTAAGATATTAAATTTTAACTAATTTACCCTACCATAAGCATGCTAAAAGCGATAATTTAATAAAATAATATTTATGATGTAATTTTATTATGGTATATAGAAACACGATTTTTTTAATAAAAAAATGAATGTATCCTTTTGTACGCCACGTATCAGTTAAACTCGTCCAATTTTTTCAGTATAGCTACTACTTATATCTTGTTTGAAAAATTAATTTTTTTTTATAAGAATTATGTAATTTATATTTGTTAGTTATTATATTGTTTTTGAGTTCAAACATTTATCGTGCTATTTTCTTCGAAAATACCAGTTAATTTATTTTTTATTTATTTGCAGTCATATGATGCAATCGATATGTTAGAGATTTATACATTTTTGTTTTTGAATTAAAAATGGTTTTAAGCTCTCAATAATATTCCATTACGCATCTAAAATACAAACTAAATACTAGTCTTAATCTTCATTGATTTCAGGTCTGTACTTCCATTGGTTTTGTCTAATCAAACTGTAAAATACTTAAAAGTTTTCATCCTCTATATTTTAGTTTGTCCTTACTATAACATAATTATATTGCGTTTGGTTGTGTTATTCTCGAGATGATATAAAAATGTACTTTAAAAATAATATTAAAAATTCATCATGTCAAACAGATAACCTGTTTAAGATTTCTTTTCAGATAAGCTATTTAAAATATAAAATACAAAGTTGTATTTAAAATGGCGGATTAAATTAATTGAAAAAAAATAACTGACAATTTTTTCATACACTAATTCAATAAATTATTATATTACATTGATTTGTAAATTGTTCAAATAAATCATATTTAAAGATGCCTGTGTAGAAGAATAATCATTCCAGCATGAGAAAATAAATTATAATTGTTTTAATTTATATAATTATTGATAAGCGTATAGGATGTATAACAAAATGTTATTTTGTTCAATATTTATAAAATATAAAATATGTATTAAAATGTATTTAAAATGTAAAATATGACTAAAAGTTGTTTAAAACAATGTCTAAAATTATATTTTCGTATTTTAAATACATTATACTTGAAAATGTCCCTATCTCGGGTTCTTGGTATAATACTAGAATGACAGTTATACAATATACACGAATACGCCAAGCATTGTGTACTTATATTTATAGGAAATAGAATGAATGATAGTAGTGGGCATAGATTGGTAACGAATTGTTCTTTTTATAACTCATTCATATTTTTGTGGAGTAGATGGGAATTTAAGTTAAAAATTAATAAATGTCGAAAAAAAAATAAGAAGTTGTGCAGTAAAACGGAAGGAATTACAATGAATAATATTTTACATAGTCGGTTGGCGGTTAAGTTAGTATAATGTTGAATAATATATATTATGTCTTGGTGGGATCTATGATATTATAACTTAAAATTTTACAAATATTTTTGTTTGAACTGTTTATATTCCACAAAATATGTTCAATTGCATAGTTTCACGTGTATTGTCGTAACTACTAACTCTCTGTGTGTGTATATAATTAAATTATATAAGAAGACGTCTCGACGGCTTTTTAAACAATTACACTAACATTTTACAGATTTCTTAAGTTATTATTATTATTGTTGGTTGTTTCATGATTGTGAATTTAGAATGTTATGTAGACAAACATATCGAAAAATATTTAAAGCACGCAATTCAGCTATTTATGTTTCTATTGTGCGATTACTAAATTGAAACACATCATATTATCAAAACGAAAGTTGATAATGTTCTTAAGAAATTGACGTTAGAAGATTATAAATAAAGATATATCTTATATAGCATACATTTTAAAATTAAAGATACAATTAGATATAAGGTATACATTGTTTCACTTTTTTTTTTTAATTAACTGCAACTATTTCATTGTCTTAAAAAACAGATTTGTCATTATTTCTATGATTGTGCTATATATTTTTCAATTGCCCGAAAATATTACATTATTTTACCCGAAACAATTTTTTACTTGACGTTAAATAATATATAATAACGTGTATACCCCAGTCAATTAATTTAACTAATGAATTTTTCGCGAAGAACTGTTTTACGTTGATCATACAGTAGAATCAAGCGACGAGTTGCAAAATAAAGGAAACTAACTGAAGAAACTCTTGGCCTATGGACGACAGACGCTATGAGGAAGTCAATTTCGCATTGAAAAAAAATATTATTATATAGGTACAGTACTATAGCCGTATAGATATGTATATACTATATTGTAATAATGAAAATAAAATATGGTCTGTACGTGACCATTGTGGGATTTTTTTTTTATAAAAAAAACCTGAGTAGCGTACTATTTACAGCTGGCGAGCAATAAACGTGTTCAGATATCGTTTTTATTGTACTACACGGTAAAACGGAGTAAACGATTTTGTATGCCATCGCTGCCCTCCGTACGCTGATTCACCGTTTCGACCAAGAACGTCCGAGTGATTCCAAACTAGAAAACTAGTAATTCGTAAGTATTTCACGTGCAAAAATCATTTTATTCACCATCGGGTCTTCTTGATCGGTTAGAAGCTTGTTTTTTAAATCTTTGATATGTTTTCGTACATTGTCCAGTGAGCGTTTTTTCGTGACAATTTAAATTTAGTATTATCACACTTAAACACACGAATATAAGATAAAAAATATTATAGGTTGAATAAAAAAAAAAAATAATTTTTCAACTTCAATGTTATTTTAAATAAAGAAAAAGATTTATTGTCTGGATAACCTTATAATTGAAAGTGTTGCTTAATTTTAAAAGAATAACATACTAAAAGTTAATATTTAAGATTTTTATAATCTTAAAAAAATATTTTTTATAATTTAAAGGTTAGTTACCTAGTGGCTTGTTAAGTGAGTAGGTATTAAGTAATGCTAGGATTTCTAACATTGTAACTTACAACCAATATAAGGTATAGGACTTAAGTCTAAATTGTAGGAAATATGATAGTGTTAGATTTAATTTAATTGTTGATGTAGTTTAAAATTTAAAGAGCATTTCGTAGTACTATTGTTCTGGAAGTTGTCTTTTGTGATAATTTTATCTTGAATAAATAAATAAACAAAATACATATATACTAGGTATAGTGAAAATAAATTGTTATTTTGACCTAAAACTATTATTTCTTATTTTTCACTCTTCTCCGAAGAGGTTTTTGGACATAACCAGTGAACTAGTTTTGTAGAATTGTAGAAGTGTTATTGATTATACTTTGCACCAAATAATAAACTTTTTATACAGAATTAATGTGTTTCAAAAATATTTTCCTTCGATAACTCTTTTTGAAATTAGTTGGTCAATTCTTATACTTTCAACATAAATAATTTTGTATATAAAAACTTCTTTAATACATCTACGGTGTATACATTATACGTGAAATGTGTTCTTAAATGTTATACATATAAATAATAGTGATCATGGGACTAGATAATAAATATTTAAAAATGATACAATCTTTGCATTATGTTAAGATTTAGAGTATAACGGGTAATATTTTACTATGATGAATGTTTTTGATTTTATAATCAATTTTTATTTTAAATTACAGAAAAAGGGTTTCAATTAACATGAATATATAATAAATATTTATTGGATTATTATATATACCCGAGAAAACGTTGTGGTAACTAAACATCGAATCTTAATTATATTTTAATCACATGTACTTACTTTATCAGAATATTTTTTTATATTTATCATTTACCATTTATTATATATACAATGAGATTGATTGGTATTAATTATCAACACATTAATAATTATTAAATATTAAAAAAGTTTATATAATGTATTTAAGAGTAAATAACTTAATAGCAATAAGTACATGCCATGTATAATAGTGATAAATATAAAATAACACGGACGTTAAGACTACGATCGTACTTAAGATTTATAATCCCTCGATTAAAATTAAATTATTTTTATTTTTACGACAATACAATTTACACCAATTAGTAAATTTCAGTATTAGTATGAATAATAAAACCTATTAATTTGTCAACTATAAATTAACAGAAATAATGTTATTATTGCAAACATTATACATAGTAGACTATGAATTAAAAAAAAATATATATATAAAAAATGTTTAAAATACAAAACGTCATCACTCATAACATTTTTAAGAACTATGACAGAAATTCTTTTGTTGTCAAATCGTATTTTAAACATATATAAAAAAATAAATAAATAATGGCCTTACATAGAAAAAATTTCTGCAAGAATTTTAATCCTTATGAGATTTGAGATGATAAGTAGAGTACGTGTGTGTATTATTTAAAGTCTTAGACGTTTTTAAGGACAATTTACGGAAAGAACTGGAAAACTGTCAAAAAGCTTTTTATTTTTGCGAGCCATTCAATGTAATATTTATTAGAACGTTTGATTAAAGTTGTTGAGATTTGTATTAACACGTCACGAGAACACAACTTAAGTTCATAATTATTAGACATCATATAAATTACTATAATTCTAATATCGCAAATACTCAAAGTGATATGTTTTTTTTTGTCATATGATATAAATTGTATTAATTATAATAATTGCAAAGAGGATAACATTAAATTATAAAGACATACTTATTCTTTTATACCGCTGTTTTTAACTAAAACTTTATTTATATAATAATGTAGGTAGTGCATTTTTTTTTTTATTAGAGAAATGTGATAAAAATAACATAACTAACATTGGATTAATAACTAGTAGAAATTTGTATCAAAATAATTGATTTTGTTTTTAAAATGTAAATGTAAATTAAATTAAATCAAAATATTTTAATGAACCCTCCATCATAACGGATAACTATATACCAAATGAAAGAGTTTTTATTTAAACTTTATACGACCATTTTAATGTTAATTTTAGTCTTTAAATCGGGATTTTTACGCAGTTTTGGTAAATGTACAATAGATTTGATTAACTTAATTATTAATAAACATGCACGTTAAACAAAAAAAAAACAATTTAATATAGAATTAGATTCCAATGGCGTTTATTTACAATACTGTTTGAAAGGGTACGTCATTAAAAAAATAATTACATTGCAAATGGTTTGTAATTTATTTTACTAGTTTCGTTTTGAGACGATCCTGGCTGTAGGAAACGTTTTGAACCCAATCTTAGCTATTTATCAGTATTGTATCGTCAAGCAAAGGATTTTAGATGTATATGTTCATTACGATTTTTTTTTTTTTTTTGAATTTTCTCCAATTACTTTACAGTATTATGAAGCGATTCTAGGGAAATGAAAATGTCACTACAAGTTAAGGGTATGTCCAGTGTTCACTGTCCAATCACGTGGAAAATGATTATGATTTATTACAAGGTACCTATAATATAAGTGTTATATTATATCTGATAAAAATGATTTATTGGCTCTTCAGTTCTTAATGGAATAAAAACAAAATGCGAAGTGGTGATAAAACACACATGTTGACGGACTATTGAGAAGTTCTAAGCAATCCATTTTACGTAGAACGGCATCATGTTTTTGACATCAAAAACACTAAAACCGTTTTCTGCGATAAATTGTTTTCCTCGACTTCTTAATATGATATACAATATGTAGGACGTAGGTAGTAGATCGTGGATGTTAAAGGAAAATATTTTAATTTTGTTTGAACGTTTTAATTATTCACCTTTTCAATATTGAATATTGTTATATTATTGTCAACTACTATAAAACGTAAAAGTATAATCACATATAATTATAATTCCAATTATTGTTTGTATGCATGTCTTTTATTATTAAAATTATGCTTATAAACAGTAAACCATCAACAATAATTACTGGTATACATATAATTACCGTTATTTGGATTTTGATTATATTTTGACCAACGAATGAATAACTATTAGGTAAGGCGATATGAAGTAGACCGAGTGAAATTCAAATCAACTATATGGAGTTAATATTAAATATATATATATGTATATATATATATATATTATGTACCTATGTCGATTTTCAGTCATCGAGCAGTGTTAATTTGTGTGTAAATAAATAAAAAATAAATCATACAATAAATATGTTTTACAGAAGGTCTATTTCCAGACAAGATACTACAACTATTTTTATTTCGGAATAGAAAGTTTAAAAACACCAGAAGACATAATACCTGTTAATGTGAGTCTTTATCATTCAGGTGTATTTAATTGATCGTTATTTGTTATGCAGTGTAGTTTATAGGATGTTGTATTAATGTGTTGCTGTACTTACGGTGTGCCGTCCAAGGGCAGTCGAGACAGTCAATTAGTTTTGAAATATTAGAGAGATCAGAGAATAACGAATAGGGACTTTATGAGAAAAAAAAAGATTTTTATCGCGGTACATTGCATAGACGATGGTCTTGGCAAATGGTTTCCAAAGGACGAGGAAGTTTCCAGATCATTGTTATTTTTCTTTGATAGTAAATGATAAGACCGTTATACAGAAGAGCGGTGAATAACGAGTAGAAAACAATAATGTTCGTATAAACATAACGTTAAACAACTTTACTGTAAGTATGTTGACAAGTAGAAATGTCTGCAAGTGACACACGAGTAAAATTATGAAAACTCTTAAAATGTGGTTACAATACATAGTAATAAAAAATGTACGCTATGGACTGGACACGAGTTTAATTGATAACATTTGTATGTTTTTTCCTCCAAGAACTATAACTACTTTTTTTTAAAATCATATTTATATTTTATCTTAGTTAATTGATTACGTAGCTGAAGTAAAAACAGACAAATTTCAAATTACCACTTACGCATTTAATTAAAAATGATAATAATTATAAATTATAATATAATATAACCAAAATCATATTTTCAAAATATTTCAAAGTTAGATGCAATATTAAATAGGTAATAACTAAAATGTTATTTTGTAATTAAAAGTTAATGGCTTTGATTTTTAAACGGTAATTATTATTCTAAAATAAATTGTGAAAAAATATCTACTAATACTTATAAAAATATACGAAAGGTACTGTTATTTGTATATATATTTAGAAGCAAAAACACTAAGTATTAGGTATCAGGTAATATGTATCTAATTGTATCCAATGAGCTTTATTTGTGGTAAAAATGAGGATTTAATTATTATATCCAAAACATAAAAATGCATTATTTATTGCGATTTTTTAAAATCAAGATTAAAAATAAATTAGGTAAACAAATAATTAATGTGAATAAATAAGAACCATTATTATTTAAGCTCAAACTCAGACAACTATTAAAAAATCTAAGTTTTATGTATATTAAAATATATCGGGGCGGATTTTTTTTTATTTAGAAGTGCTATTCATGTATACACTTCTCGTCATTAAAGTAAGTACAAGGATCCGTCAAAAATAGCTTAATGTTAATTACGAAAATACCATTTCAAAGTAAAATTATATTTGCAATGATTTTCCGCTTTGCTGCTCTTGTATATTTGAAAGAGATGTAGTGATTTTATTTCTACGAGTCAAGTTTACCTATTTTTACCGAAGCAAAAGGCCTACTTTTTATTGAGATTATTAATTTATTGTACTATCTCACCACACAATATGCGTCTTTATCATTGGTAACGCGATAAATGAGAGGAAAAGTGAATAGCATTATGTGTATATTGTAGTATTTAATATAATATGGTCATGTATACATATATTTAAATTATTATAAGCATATGAGTTTTCACGCTGAATTAACTCAACGGACACCGGAAGTACAATGCTGAAATTTATAACAAGTTGTGAAATTGTGTCTAATTACAGTGTTGCTAATGGTTCAGATTATATTAATATATAAAACAAATTTAAACGTAGTGTCTACCCACTCAATAGTACCTAAAATATAGTTTTGTTAATATGTTGTGAAATAGAGTTTAATTAGGTAAAAATTTAAATCGTATTGATAGGATTTGTAAATTAATTTATACATACAATGTAAGGTTTTTATAATCGTTTAATCCAAAATCCTGTGAAATAATTGACTGTTGAAATCTTACTATTTATTTGTAGTATTTGTAGAAATAATATGTTGATAAACTTCACATAAAAAATTTACACAAATGTAAACAGCCAAAGTTATGATTTGACTGGATTGATACAGTTAGAATCTATTATTAACGAATATCATAATAATCAGTGAACCGTTAATTTATTGAAATGGTTTCTGAATGTCGATAAAGTGTTAAATATTAACGCAAAATTAATTGTGTTTCTTTTATTATATTTTATGATAGTACATTGTCATTTTAAAATAATTTAATTTATGTGTAAAACTTGTCATTTGGAGGAGATTTCCCCCAGAGAACGACCCTGCATCAATGTCACGTCATATTACGCTCGCAACAAATTGCGTAAGTCATTTCATGATGGGCTTAAATTTCAATTTAACTTGCATTCAACCGAATATATATATATTTTGACACGTTGTCAATGAAAAAGTAAAATAACAAAAGCCGAAGTTTATCTACCTGTGATTAAAATGGGCATAACACGCTTTCATAAATAGTATACCATTTTCCCTTACCACCAAACGGTATGGTGGCCGACAACTGTTTTTTTCTAAACAAATTGTATATACGTGTACCAAACAAATTAATATTTAAATTGTGGAATTAGTGAAATAATTGTATTATGTAACTTAGTTTAACATTATGAGTAAAAAAAGTTGTTTGGCTTTTTTTTTTATTAATACGTATAATATAGGAATAATTTATTACGTTGATTAATAATAAATTGTGTCGATATAAGATGTTACCAAATAGATATTTTACGAATAATTAAAATTTAACAATTGTATTTTATTAGAATTTCGAAATGGTGTCATATTTTTAGTTACGATATTAATATAAATATTCAATAATATAGTTTATTGTATATAATATGTAGTCGTTACAGAGTTTTAAATAATAATAATAAAAAAAAATGTATTTTGGTAAAAATAGATATCAGCCGTTACAGAATTTAGTGAAAAAAGAAAAGGTGTACTTTTGGTATAAAAGTTTATCTTCTATTTAAAACGATCATAATTTATTTATTCACTATAATATCTAACTATGATTGTGAAATTGAAAATATCGTATATATACAAATATACTATTAAGCAGAGATGTAAAAAACAATAGCACAGGGCTGTGTATCATACTACTTGTTACTATTATATTGGTTCTAATATTTTAATTAATAATGCATGTTTAACACTTCGTCAGTTCGTCATTTACTTTTGTGCACTACTCTGATACAAAACGAGACGACGAAAATTTCATCTTTTATAAAAATAATCGTGACATAAACATTTGTCTGATTAAAATTCCGTACTATTCTTTGTATAATAATCGTTTAAAGAAATCAAATGATGACGAATAGAATAATCACGAGAACGAATCGTACTGAACATTTTACGTTTAAGTCAAGTGAAAAATATAAAGAAAACATACTATTATTCACAACAGTATAAACTTAAAAAATAATAAAAATAATAAACTGCACCATCTACTGTGTCGTTAGAAATAATAATAATATTCTGTAGTACCCGTGATACCGATTGTTAAAAGAAGACGCATGGAAGACGCTTCAAATGCCTTTTACTCGGATACTCGGAATAATACATAATATTCTCCGTTAACAAAAAACTTACTGTTTTTATTTGAATTAAACAAAGTAGTTGTTCTTACAAAGGCACTCATTTATTTTGTATTGATGTGGTTTGAATCGAATAAAATAATATAATATTATTTGGTTGAAAATATAACATATCTGAATATTTGTGGATAAAATGTTTTTTTTTTTTTTTTAAATACGTAGCTATATAATATATTATTGTAATATTGGCACAGTTAATACGAATTCGTAGTCAATATTAATAGTCCGAGAAATATAAAATAAAAATTAGAAATATTATAATGATATAACGTTACAATGAAGGTATTCTTACTTTTTTCAAATCTTTGCCTGAGTCACTCCGGTCGTCTGCCAAGTATTTACGCTTGTTTGTAATGGGCTCTTCGTCGGTCTGGAATAAAAAAAAACAAAAAAAAATGTTGATAAAATGAGACAGTAAAAAGAGACTCAAAGAAATATATATTATTTTTTTCTGAAAGTCAGAGGTCCTTCCTGTGTGTACGTACACGCTATAGATGTAAAAATGCCCATTGAAATATAGGCACTCGACAAAACTCTGGTGTCTGACACTTGAACACTGTGACTTTGACTCAAAATTATATTACTAGGTATTATTATTTTATTCTTATTTTCTTCGTTTTCATTATTATACGTGCCAACAGACCTCAATGCTCTCGTCATTCCTTCCATTTACACATTAAATATTCAATTATTATACGTTTTCTATACAAAGACAATGTAAGAAAGGTAAAGAATTTTCATTTATTTTTTGAAATTAGATTTTTCATTTAAAATATAATAATGTTTTATTTTTATTTTTAAATGTACGGTTTTAAATTTAAGTTCAATATTGATTTCGTATTAATCTAGATTTTTTCTGAATTTTTATCGTGAAAAATTATAATTAATTAATTATTTAGGAAGATAGAAGATGATAAAGCGTCAATTGATTTAAATACTAACAAAATGATGATTTTAAGAAGAAGAAAGTCCCCGCACCAAAATATTTAAATTTTTATTTTTTTTTTAATTCCAAGAGGAAGGAGGAATGTATTGGTTTTTACAACGATGTTTTTTTTCCAAGATCATATTTTAGAAAAATAAAATTGCTTCAATACAAAAATTGAAAATGTTTGTTGGTAACAAATTTAATTTAGGAAGTTAAAGGTAGAAAAATACCCAAAACTTTTTTTAATAATCTGAAAAACAGCAGAAAACAGGGAATATATTTTACGCAACACCAATTTTGATAAAATTGTTTTTGATTTTTTGTTAAAATTCCGAAAGAAAAAACTATTGCAACTTGAAACTTTCATTAGACAAATATTTATAATGAAATTTTTTGGGAACAGTGATATTTAAAAAATATTTAGACTAATATTGTAGTGTTCATACGACCTTTTTTTTTACGTCATCCTATTCACACTGTTTTAGTTAAGAGCAATAATGTATGGTAATAAATTATAATAATTAATAATATAATAGTAGATCTATGTAATGTTTTAGACAAACATTAATTCAATCAATAAAATAAAAAATGAAAAAAAATAATAACAATAAAAAAACATAATTTAATAAATATAACATAAACTACCTATCTTAAAAAGCAGATACTTAAACTCTTTACTTAAGAATAATTATTCCTCTAATATTTTTCACGAAGAATA
Organism: Rhopalosiphum maidis; assembly: GCF_003676215.2. Classification (NCBI taxonomy): domain Eukaryota; kingdom Metazoa; phylum Arthropoda; class Insecta; order Hemiptera; family Aphididae; genus Rhopalosiphum; species Rhopalosiphum maidis. The sequence continues at coordinate 43,048,140 of NC_040879.1, forward strand.
ATTTTTTCGTATATTATAATGATTCACACAACCAAAATACACCTATCATAGTATAGATAGTAAATCGAGTTTTCTAGTTTTTTGTCTATATTTCACATTTTTATTATTGGTTTCTTAAATCAAATGTTTTCAATATTAAAAAAAAAAAAAAATGTGGGTGAAAATGAAGCATCTTCGTAAATTAAATAATATTCCTTGCTCAAATATTTAAGAAAGTTGATTTATTTTAATATCACATCAAAAATTATTAATTTTCGTTTAGTAGATAAAAAAAAAAACTTTTTCATAAGTTTACCAAAAGAGGAAAATTATGTTTTTTCCATTATTATACGCCATAAACAATATTTAGAAGAAAGAAAAGTCAACTTTTTGTGTGTCATAATAATTTCTTTGGAAATTATAAACTGTATATTCGCCATTTGGCATTTCAGTGAAGTTCTAGACATAAATGCTTTTATGCTGGTTAAAAACTTTACTGGTGAAATGTTGGCTGTATACAATTATTTCTATAAAAACTTGTATTTTAAGATAAACATTTGTGAACAATATCGATAGCCTTAAAATGTAGATGTTATTTGGAAATCTGTAAGTTGCCCTTTCATTATTCAAATCCGGTAATCTCGATCTCAAGTTTAGTTTACTAATTACTCCAGTTTTTTTGAAAAGTTTTTTATGCAATGAAATAAATAAATTAACCAAAGATAATGGCTGTAGTAAAATAATTCAAAATAAAAATGTTCTGTAAAAATATAGGTATCGTGTCTAATGCAGTCGTTAAAAAAATTAAGGAAACATTAATGAAAATGGTAAAAAAAGTAGGTAGATACATACAAACAAAAAGCTTATAACACATAATGTAACTTTAATAAAAACAGACAATATACATGCAAGGTAAAAGTTTTAAATTGAATTTTATATTCGCATGAATAAATAAAATACCAAAAAAATGAGACTGTTTGAATTGTGTAATTATTATACTCTTTGTCTACACTAGTTTCGAATATTGTAAACGATGAACAATTTTTTGGTTGTACCTATTGTATATGTTATTTGAAACACGAAACTTAGGCATTCTTATTGAAATTTGTACCGAACTAAAGAAACGACAGTATTTTAAATAAATTGGAAATATATCCGATGTAGCTCATTGCCTCCATTGAAACTTAATGAAACACAACTGTACAAGAGTAACGTATTATAATATCGGTAAACGAATTTTATTTTGTTGTAAGTATTGAAGTATGAAATACGATTGTATGTATTGATAACTATAATAATATAACACAACATGTTTATACTAAAACAAATATATTGTATACTTATAATACAATCGTCATTGTGCTCTTTTGTTCAATTTTGTAATTTTGTTCGATTCGCGTAAAATCACCAAAACTTTAAAACATTATAATATTATATATAGGTACTATCAATATCAGTAATGTTATCGATTTTTTGTACTACCTATTTAAGAAGTGTAGCGATAGAAAATTCTAATTTTCAAACGAGAATCCAGCTTTTCACCTTAAATAATTTAGTGTATAATTTTTTAAAAAAAATTTGATGTACCGAATTCAAAATTCAAATGAGTGATTTTTTCAATAACCAAAATGCTTATATCGAGTATCAGAGTTCTTAAAAATAGTCTTACAAAAATATACAATAGATGTAATATTTGATCTAGTATTTATTATACTTATACCATTTTTATAAATTACTATGCCTCATGGCTCCTATTACTATATATTCCAATATTCCATTATCATAGGTCTATCGTCGTATTATCTTTAGTACACAAAGTAAAATAATTCAAAAATATTGATTATAATTTTGATTTTGATACGTCGAAATTCGTAGGAAAATTATCCGCTAAATAATATTTTGTTTAAAAAAGAGGTTGTAATTTGAATAACAGAAGTTTCATAGAAAACTTTTTAAGTAGTAGAAAAAAATGTCGAGAATTTAAAATACGATTATTTAGTAGTTTATAGTATGTTTAAAAATTTTAAAAATCAGATTTTGAATAACTCCATTTTAAGATTACTTGGTGAATCGTTTTTTATACGTAAGTAAGTTTGCTGGAAAAAATGTTCGTTCGCAACGTTGTCATAATTTTTTTTTTTTATCGCACATTATTGTCAAAGTCGAGCATAGCGGTGGTCTGCTCCTTCGCTGTCGATCGTATAATATTATATTACCTATCTATATTATAGGTAGTTGGTGAATCGCACAAAATGAGTTTTAATGACTGAGTGGTATACATAAAACCTAGGCTAATTAATACGGATTTTATTAGAATTCGTGTACAAGTATCATTAGGCCAGATATGTAGTCATAACGGGGTAGGTTCATTTTGGGTGGTTACGATAGGAGGCCGCCGTTAAGACTCCACAAACAACTTTGCAGATACTTCACCGTAATAATGAATATTATTATTATTATTCAGTTCGGGGGACACCGTGCGTATTAATAAAATTATAATACAATAATACAATATTAGAGTAATAAAGTGGCATTGTTTCATTCGTCAGTAATAGTTATCATACAGTTTATAGGCTTATAATAATTAGGACTGAGATTTTAATGACTTAAAAAAGCGCAAAAAACACCATACAAATATACACAAATTTCTTAAACTTGTTGAAAAAATGTGTTTAAATATGTATTTCTTATAAAGGAAACGTTTTGTAAAATAATGATTTTTCCTTCAGTAGACAGTTTAAAATTTTAGAGTGACACTGAAATAAAAGTATTGTTATCACCTTTTTAATTATTTGTTGATATGAATACGATGGTGAGTGGTTTAGTGCATATTTACTGTACACATTCAACACTATCTGGAAATCTTACCTCTAACAATATGCAAGTTTTTATTATAACAACAATTGGTACAAAAATGTAAGTTAACTAGAAAAAAATATGAAAAATATTCTTTAAGACATAAACAAAGGTCTTTAAAAGTTTAATAATATTTAACTATAAATTCGAAATAAAAAATTATTTAGAATTATAAATAACACGTAAAATACATTTTCGACTTATCTATATTGGCTTAATATATCAGAAAAAAGACATTGCATCAAATACCAGTCCAGAATATAATAATTCCAAACACGTTGGTTTATTTTGATTTACCTACGTAGATATACAGAAAAACTACACGTTTTGTTCCTAATTATAAAATATCTATAGATTATATTAATTAGTAACATTTTAAAATCATTATAGGCCTCGTAGATTATTTTTCTTATCCTATTATCATTGATCTATTATATTTAGTACATTGAGTTAAACTAAAAATTACCGATTAGAATTTCAATATGAAAATATCAATAATTCAAAATTTACTTAGAAATGTATAGGAAAAAAGAAATTGATATCACCACCGTACATTTTTCAGTAGTGTAAAAAAAAATTAAGTTTATTAAAATATAATTGAAAATTCTATAAATTTAAGCTTGAATAAATGCATTGTCAAAGGAAAAAATGGAAGTAAATGGTAATATCTTCGCGATATTATCATAAATTGGCTGTTTAAATTTAATTTCACGAAACCGGGACTGCGTATGATAATTTTTAGCAAAAACTATTTTTGTCCAGTACCGTGTTTAGCATAATATTATTTGAATAATAATTCTCAAGACCACCGATTTTACTTAACATAATATTTTGCATAAAAGTACACATTTATTTTTGTTGATTATCGTTTTTGTATTCTCAAGAAAATCAAACATTTCAACGCAGTTCGCAAAGAAGACGAAAAATATATTAAAATGTACACAAGCTGGCTGGAACATGATACCTATACATAGAATATCGTAGGTTTATTGGTTTTACGCGCGTACCTCTGTACACCTATATATATATATATATATATAATAACTTATTGCTATAGATATTGAAAATTATTAAACGCAACGCAACATCCGATACCGATATAATAGTGCCAATAGAGGCTGATATAAGAAATGAATATAAAAATAAATAAATATTTCGATAGCTCTCATCTCTGAATCTCTCCCGATCGATATTATTCGTGATATTATTATTATATTATTATTATTGTTATTACTACATTATTATACATGGGAAATGTCTATGTATTATATATAGTTCGTATCGGGACTATTAGTCCTGTGTTGGAGACAATAACCAAACATCTATAGTTCTGGAACAGTATACGGAAACTTTTGAAGTTCCATCAATTCGATTTTCCCGGTACGTATACGCCGCAAGTGTTCGAACAGACTTGCCGTTTGTGTAATGTTATTATTATTATCACTATTATTACTGCCGTACAACGACGACGATTCAATTGACCGGAAATACTATATGAAAATTATACCTATACAGGACCCCCCGTACATAAATATTTATTTGGATCGTCGACCGCACTAGATTATTTTCGATATTATGTAGGTAATATTATTATTTAAAATCGTTATTTTACAATTTTACGACGAAAATACGAAATTCGTACGTGAATATAATCGTACTAAAGTACACAATATTATAATTTTTGTGCGTATAATTAATATTTACATGCGATTATAGTACAATAAGGTTATTACAACTATAAAAAACATGTTTGTACAATGTATACACATTATAAAGTATGTAAGTACATAAAATGTTAAACAAAATCATTACGAATCGATTATTTGAGACTGACAATTAACGATATTCGTGACATTAGTTATAGTTTAAAAAAAGTTCAGAATTGATTTTGACATTTTTTTAAAATGAATTGAGTATAGGTTTACACTATACAGACACACAATAAAGACACGCATTAAGGGAACACTTTTCATCGAGAGTACATTGTGGCATTCTATGAATGAGCGCAGAGTCAAACGGATTCGTGATCTATGTAGCTGATTTAGTAATATAGTAATATATAGTATAATAACATTATCTATATTATTGATACCTACATATTATTATGTTCTATAAATTATATTGAACACTTAAAAACAGTACTGTTTTTAACACGAGCTTGTTCAGTTACCCATCTGTAATACTTAATATCTATAAGAGATACCGATACTAGCTTTCAATAAAATTGTACTGGACTAGAATATTAAAATAATTTTTATCGGTTTTAACAGTTTGAGCGAATGAAATAAAAATAAATGTGTAGGCAGTTGTTGTGAAATCGTGTATAACATTTAAATAAAACCATAAGATATAGTTAATATTTTACAAAACTATAGACGTGTTAAAATCATCGTTCTTTACTGTAATAAAAATTTGAAAATTATTCTTATTATTATTATCATATTTGAAATAATTAATTTATGTAGAGTGGATATTTGCATAAGTAAGTATACATGATAATATGATAATATTATAAATGACGAGCACAATTATTAACACAGTTAATTTAATTAATTATTTCCACTGTTAACATATTAAATAAAATAAGCTGTTTGACGTCATATGTTTTAAAACAACTGTATCTTGACTTAAAATAAAAATAAAAACAATCATCCACGCGGATTTTAGTCGTAACCGTGGTTTATGGTTTTCTTTAAAAGTTGTTGATAGTTATAACTGTTAGAAGTATACACCGATCGGGGGAACTATTTAGAAAAGCGAATAATTTTAATGTTACCTCTGAAAGTACCAATTGGAAATAGTTAGACTTGATGGTATGAAATTGTTGGATATTAATTCCAACTTGTTCACAAAAATATATCATTCCTTTAAAACCAATACATTATTTGTTTCACTCGTAGCCTAAAAGACTATCAATATTCAATAATACGAATAAACCTATTTATACCATAAGCTAGCTCAGCGTAGTTCCGGTCGGTACGACGAGCAATACAAATATAAGTGGCTTTAGGAAATACGAAAGGAGTGTATGAAATTCACACTGTTAATTACGGCCAAGAAAAGATGAACGAATATTATATATTGACTATTTAATGAATACAATTTTTCAGAATTTTCTGATGAATAATGGTTAGACGAGTGTTGTACACGGTACGTTTTTTTCGACATCGCTAATTATTGTACGAATACTAATCTAAAATTTCCACTATTAAACTTATGGTCGTCCAATCAATCAGTTTTAATATTCTTGACGTGAAAAAGTTTCGAATCATTAAGATTCGAGCTTAAATGTCAGAGGCCATTTTTCATAATAGTTGGTATTGGTTAATTAATCATTTTGCTTTGCCGAAAACACTTTATTTTACTGTAAATTAAACAAAGAATTAAAATGTATATTTATTTTTACAATATTCTAATTTTAGTAAGAGTATGATGTTTTTTTTGTTTTAAAACTAAAAAAAGTACGTTACAACTTTAATTAAACCCTGCATTCAGACCATACTTTTTAATGTCATCATATTAAGAAAATTAATTTCCTAAAATTACTGTAAAAACTAATTTATGCAAATTGATATTCATCATTCGGTAGGTTTACCCAAATTGTTCTTATTTCATAAAATAGCACATGACTATTTCAAAAGAATATTTTCAAACACGCGTGAAAATTTTTAAAATAAAACTATTGTTATATTTTATGGTACCTAATATTTTAAAAAAAAGTGTAAGAAATATTATAAAAATTATAAATTAATTATTGGAGTTTTTTTCGTAATTATTTAAATAATGATAACTTCGATGTCATAAACAAATCTCTGAACCCGATTTTGATTTAAAAAATCTATTTCTATTGTTTTTATTTATTTTTATGTTATAAACTTCTAAGTCTAGATACATTTTAATTGAACATTTTTCATATCATACTGCAGCACTTAAATGTTTTAAGGTGATATATAAATATCAAGATAAACTCATACACTATATTCATATATACATTATACATACATAGTAAAATGGCTTACTATGATAACACTATTATGTAAGCTGATCTCCACCCAGCACCGTTTATTAAATGCATTAATATAATGGTTTTAAAATTGAATGTATAATGTTATAAGTATAATACACCTTAAAGGTCTCGTGTGGCATACCTAGATCAGCGCAGTCTGACCTAATTCAATAAAATAGTTTTATTGTATTATAATTTTTTTAAATGTTCATATTCTTTTCTATTGATTTTAAATCGATTATCTAAAACTTTAACTGAATTAGTTTATACTTTTACTGTGTATCATACAAAGTTTTAATATTTATTACTTATTTATTTTTATTTTTATAGTAAACATATTTATTTTTGAAAAAAATACTCCTTATCGATTAGCTATATACACTTAAGGATAAGGTTTAATTTTAGATTTAATAATTACACAATGTTTCTGTGATCGAACTAAGTATACCTGTAGTGTTTTGTTTTTCTTACTTATTATAAGATTTTTTATAATTTCCAAGCGTATAGTTCATGTATTTTAATATTATAATTTTATATTTACATTTCATATATATTTTTTTCATTTCAGTTAATTTAACTTTCGAACGGTTTGTTTATGGTTCATAAATGTCTACTGGGAAATGAAGTAAGTATAATGTATATTCTTTTGGCTCATCCTAAAATACCGGGTAACAGACAAAGAACAAAACTTAATTAAATCTGCAAACAAACAGCTTCATCTCGGTCAAAACTACAAAAGCAGAAAAAACTTATTTTCATCGCTAGGTGTTTATGAAGTTAATAGTTTAATATCATTAAACCACGGTATAATACATAATATAGATATATGGTAAGTATAAAATACGTTTGTAATTTAGAACAACATTTATTTTGTTAAAATAATCAAGACAATTATTAAGATAAGCAACTCAGTATTTCCTCACATTTTTCCCCAGACAGCTGTTCAAATCTCTAAAATATTTTACCGTCTATCCATCTGTGAAGTGCATCTAGAATAAACTATCGATTCAACAAACATATACCGTATTATTGAATATAGATAAGTCTGTATCATTATTCTAGTCTTAAAATGTATTGTGTTAATGTATCAAAGTTGAATTCATGGTTAACAATCATTCGCGGTTTAGTTAGCGTATCCGTAATTAATTCAAATGCCCAAGTAGTTAATCAGGAAAATACTACACTCAAATAATCAATAATGGACGAGTAATTATTTGATAAAACAGTGAATTTTATTCATTACGTACATAATATATCGATAAATAGGGCCAATCATTTTTATTAATTTATAGTTACACGTATGAATATAGTTACTTTTTCTGTACGAATATTCTGGTTTCACAATAAATATATGATTTGCCCTTAAATTTTGTTTTATATTAAGTCTCGTACATTGTTAACGAGTTTTAAAAACTCTACAACACCATAATTTGCTGCAGGTCATGCGATGATAATGACCCGTTGAATAGTAGTAACAACATTACGTCAAAAACGCTCATAATAATAATAATGACGACTAATGGGTCTTACACTAATTTTTTAACTTTTTTGTCATCTATTATAAGATTAATTAATTTTCGTTCCATCATTATATTATTTTCATCTTAATTAATAATATTCTATCTCCTAATCGTTTCGTGTTTTTTTTTTTTTTTATATTAATAAAATATTACAACATTATAACAGCGCAGTATTCACCAGTCGGGCCGCGGATCACCAGTTATGTGAAATGATAAAAATTGTTGCAATTTATATAATGTTATGTGATATGCTGATAATATGATATGAAATGTATAATTTAATTAGATAGCAATACGAACTGTTATTAAGACGATTTAAAACTCGGTTAAGAAAACATTTTTGTAATATAAATAAAATGTCTTGTAATTATTACGCTCTCAAGCAAGCAAGTTTAATATCGATTAGTACCGCCAATATAACAATTAGTTTACAATTAAATCCGATTAAACGATCGAGTCAATCGTTGTTGTACAAGATACACTACGACGTAACGGGAAAAGGGTTCGTGCGTAGGGGTCGTGTGTCGTGGTTACTGTATAGAAAACCGGCTTTAATAACGCGCTTATTACAGTAATTAATATCGTGTGTTTATTTGTGTACGTGTACAGTATAATCAGCGTATACGACACAGACGAACGCATGTCGTAAAAGTGAAACGATTTATTTCGATTTTTCTACTTTGGTTATCACCATCACGCGCGCTTTTATCGTGTAGGCAATTGTTAGCGCGTATGTGATTGACGTCAGTTGGATTTTAATCCGCGAACACCGACAACACCGGGGGATGTGAGGACGCCACACTAGCTAAATGCATCGCAGCGTGACATTTATATTAAATTCAGTGAACGGAATGGGAGGTATTCATCTGCGACGGGACGTGGGGCTATGGAATTTTGCGCTGCAGACACTGTGCATATAATAAATATAAGACGTTAGGCAAGGGCCTCCTTGTAGTGTATAGGCAGCGGCACGTCGTGCACAATACACATCCATCCATGCAGTGCATTATAATATTATATGATGTTTAGACTATCGCGGTCTGGTCCGGAGGGCGGAGACGGAGCGGTTAGTATAATTCGGTCTTCAAAACTGTGATGATTCGAAAGGGTTTAAAGGCAAACACAAATAAACCCGTGTCTGTGTATACACACAGAGAGATAAGTCAAAATACAAATAACGCGATAATCAGTGAAACGACGGCGTAGGTAACCCGATGGCGGGGAGGACGACTCGACAAAATCGCCTCCATCTATTCCACTGCAATCACCTTGGCGTACTAATTATTATTTAGTACGGCTGAAAACAGTTACGAAACTATGTAATACACTTTATGATTTTGGTTGTAGAGCTTTAAAATCACGTCGGAATAAGTATATTAGAGGCGCGCGCACAGGGGGTTTGCAGTTTTTCGAAAAACGAGCAAAGTATAATAAAACTTCTATGTATACCGAGCCATTAAAGAAAAAACAAAAATAGATTTTATTTCTCCGTAAAAACAAATGTTTTTTTACGGTTTTTTTTTTCGACGCCGAAAAAATAACCTAACAGACGAATTATAGCCGTCTTGTCTGTCCTTAAATTATTCCTTAACCAATGCCATATGACTAAAATCAGTCGTATAAATATAGTTTTTGACGATAGACCACTATTATTTACGTAGTTGTACACGAACAAAGTCGCTTATTTATTTCGAGTTTTGTCGTCTAATACATTCCTTTGAAACGGTGCGGATAGTTACAGGGGCGGATCCAGCCGACCGAAAATGAAGTATTTACTATTCATTATTATGTTTTCCAATACCTATTTGGCGTAATAAAGATTTAATGACGTGTTAAACACAATAATATTAAAAGGCGGTCGACGAATTTCCAACGACTCTATCGTAACGAATATCAAAATAAACGCAGGATCATAAATCATTTCCTTGATTGTTTTTATTTGTCATTTACTCTTTCAGTCCTAAATAAATTATTGTTATTATTTGTATTTGTTTGGTCCCTTATTATAGTATACCAATTATTTTATTATTACCAATTCGATGCACTTTGGATTTCTGGTATAATATGAACTATATAACTACGACATCGTGTACGATACCACTGCAGGATTTCAACGAACTTTAATATAATAATGGTTAGACATATTGTTTTTCTGTGTCTTATAACTGTTTGGTATAGTTAAACAAAATCGATATTTAATAGTACACAATATGAGAAGTATGCCGTAACTCACTCGTCACCACATGTGAACATATGCACATTATATAATAAATCTGGTACTCTTTAAGGGTAATATTTAAGAAGTAACACCAGCCACCCAATAAGTAATTGTCTGGGTTAACCACCTAATAACTATTAAAGTTGTTTCCGCTATTTAGGCTCATTTTGAGACTAGATAGTATTTCAATCCATTAATTGAATGATATAAAATTACATATTGACTTCATTTATCAGGTACTAACTGTCGGCGAATCCAATAGGTGATTTTCCTATGTATAGTATTATACGTGTAAATCAGGACCAGCATATTCAAATCCAATAGGTGAATAAGTCCATTAACCGTGAGTTCAGTTAGCGGTAACTACTGTGTGCTGGATGCTAGACCGGTATAAATATCACCTTAAAGTAGTAAGTTGTATTTCTTGTGTTATAATATTATTCAACTCAATAATAAATAATGAATTACATAAATGTTTTATTATATTTAGAATAAATAACTAGTAGGCAAGTATGATTTGTTTATATTCAAAATGTTTATATCGGTATAAAGAGTTATCGGGGTGAAGGTGATTTGACTTTGTGGATCTGTATATCATCGAATATTTAAACCATCTTCCTATAATATTTGCTTGGATTTCTACCTATGAATGCGATTCATCGCCATTATGTTTAAGCTCACCCGACTATTGACTATAGATATATAGTATCTATAGTATAGTATTATTGTATATATATACAATAATATATATTATGATTGTGTATCATAAAAAAACTGTAGTTTAATATCTACAATATCATAATATACCATGATATATATGTGTGTGTGTGTGTGTGTGTGTGTGTGCTTACATGGTAGGTATATAGGGACGGTCTAAAGTTAATATACAGAATGGTTCACAAAACATATTCACTTCCTTTTTTTTTATTTAAGAATACATTTATTTAAATTTTGATTTTTATATTATAATTAAAGACCATAATATTAATATGAAATTCATGAGTTTTTTGCATCACTTATATTATTTAACATTACATTTTGGTATGTCAAAATCAAAATTTAAATGAGTAAATCTTTAGTTATTTAACTTTGTGTACTAAGTATAACAGATTCACGATAATGGAACTGGAAGATTTGCGGGTTATGTAAGTTGACATTTTAAATAGTTAACATTAATCTTTTAACATCTATTATTTCTAAAAATGATCAAGTATAAACACTTCATCGACTATTTTATATTTTTGGAAAATCATTTATAGGACTATTGATACTTACTTAATATTAATATTTTATAATGATTTAAAACTACTACTTGTACAAGAATTTTAAATAAGATACATGAAAATTTTCAAAAAAAAAATACATTTTAAATAATTTAAAGTCAAAAAAAGGTTCTCATTTGAAAAAAAGAATGGTAGTTTTTACACAAAACACTGCTTAATTAATAAAAAAAATTTCAAGAATTTGAAAATATGGATTTTTAATAAAATTTGAAAAATCAGAATTTTAATAAATTCGTTAATAAATTAAAAAAATGGAAGTGTGCATGCTTGTTGAAACACCCTGTATGTAATGTATATAATAGCCAGACTGCTCGCAGGTGAATATTTAAATCCAATTTACGAGACTGCAGGTAGGCTGTAGCACATATAAATGTATAGATGTTTTTCCTAAACGAAACCGCGCAGCGGTCAATATTTAATCTCGGCCGTCGCGGGTCCCGCATACACTTGTGCTAAAGGGGGTCCGCCTTTGAACGGCTCGGCGCATTAAACCGTAACACATAATAATATAATACCTTCGCCGTACATAATGCTGCAGCTAGCATATACTATACAACCATAGGTACGGTTTACAGGAAGTAAAAAAAGAATAAAAAGGGTGCAGTGCGCTTCGATTTAATAATAATAACGTCCTATACCTTTTCAAGGTCTATCCTATATATTATGTATAATATAATACACGGTGATTATCTTATCGTTTAATTTCATTGATTACGTATTTTCTCACGAATTTACTGGCAATTTTGTCCTTAAAATCGAGAATATTATCTACGCTACCACTCTATCGTCTTTCTTATACAAACTTACAATGGCAATGATTGTCGTCTTGCTAGTAATGTTGACAACACGGTAATGCTTCGATTCTCTACACAGTTCATAATAATTCAATCATTGCTTTCACAGATATTGAATTTCACGCTTAGGTGGCCTCACCTCTCCCAGTCATCCCTAGATATGCAATGATCAGTAATCATTTGATTCCAATTGAATACATACGTAGGTAGATTACGTTTATTTTACTGAAATTGAGACCAGCTGAATGTCGAGGTACACTTGCAACCTATATACAGCAGAACGATTTTTTTGAAGTTTTTTTTCAAATTGATGTTTAATAATTGTAAGTAAACTTAGAACAATAAATAGTATAAGATTGTATATTGTCATTATTATCACGAGGAAGTGAAAATGAATTTCATTTATTATTTTAAAAGAAAATACACCTAATAATATAAGTATATAACTCATATAATCACAGCTACAGTTTACGTAGATGGATTATGTTACGTCTACGTATACGATTACGTGATGCATACAAATTGTGCAGACCTTTTACGATGAGAAACCGATAAAGGTCGTATTGTCGCAAGTAATATAACTGTTTAAGTTTGATATGAAATGAATGGCTGAATTGTGTTTTTTCGATTTATTTCATTTCGAGGTACACATTGTAGCTCTTTTTTCGTTTAATATTATTTCAACATCAGTCTTTCGGCCTATTCATTTTCCAAAAATTACTAACGTTATAGTTGCGGTATGCGTTAGTGCATTACAGATGTTTAAAGCGATCATTGCCATTTATGTAAATAATACGAAAAATACTATTACGGAGAATTCTATACATTTTTTTAATAAGCACATTGAGATCCACGACTGCCACATATATATACGTGTCGTTTTTATAAATTGTAGTATGAACTTGAATGCTGAGATTACGTGAATAAGTAGAACGGCGTCGGTAGTGACGATGAGTGGTAGTCGTTGTGCGGTCAAGGGGGTCTCTGTCATTAAAGGTGGTTTCAAGTGGTCTCGCAGCGACACTATTTAATATAGAAAATAGGTATGGTCTTTGGAGTTAAAGATTATGTTTTAGTGCAAATAATTTATGATTCATAAAATATAAGCAACGTAATCTATAGCGTTTATTTTTATTAGATTCGTATTATGTTTGTTCATGTTACGATGATTGTGAATGTATACTTATATTAGTGCAATATTGTAGGACCAGCGGCGTGAATGGACTTTTTAAGGGAAATATGACTGTCACAGAAGCCCAAAATATTAGGTTTTATATTATATTAGTTTACACACTTATATACAGGTGTCCCCGTGAGAATTCACTAATTTAAAGTGATGGGTTATTGGAGTTTGCATTACTCCTACCGCTATCAAAAAGTGAATCCTTGTGGGAATTCCTGTATACACAACATAAATATATTATACTTAAATATAATATTATATTAAGGACTACATAGTTGATTAAGTTATAAAAATAAAAATAGAAGTTTGTATAGAACGTTTAAATTAATTAATAAGTAATTTATAGTGTTATATACATTAAAAAAAAAAAAAAAAACATGAATACTTTTTAGAAGGAAGTTATCGGTGTGTGAACTCTAGGGATTTATTTTATTTAAATGTCAAGATTTAAAAGATTTTGACACCAGTGGTTTTTTTAATGGAGTGGGAAGATGGTTGAGAGCGAGAGGATTCCCCAGTATGGATTCATTGGGTAATGATGATACTTATGGTCTTATGGATTTGTTTGATGTTTTATAATTTGTAATAACTTTTAGATGTAACCGATAGGTACTCTATAGTCTATGTGACAAATTACACATATTTTTTATATACATTTAAAATAATCATCAATCCATTTGAATTAAAAAAAAATAATTTATTTTAAGGAATTCTAAAAATACAAAACTCTGAAAATTGTGAATGTAAATTGTAAAAAATAAGTGTAGATGTTTCGCTCTAACATAGAAATATACACACATAAGTCTAGATAGTTTTAACGAAAACCTATTAAATCTGTAGAAAAAGGTCAAAAGTGTTGTGTTCGGACATACTACTTCATAAAATTAATACGATATAACAAAGGTACCGTGTACACATTGGTTAGAACGTTAAGTTAAGTCTAGGCTAACCCTCTAAAAGAATCTTTTTAAACATAACATATTGGCAAAATATTATTTATATTTATATTAGTTAAATTGCTATCAGTTCCAAAAAATTCTGGATGACACTCTCCATTTTTTTTAGATTTAAGAAACTGTATCCTCTTTGCTTTAAATTCCTAAGTGCACTTCTGACTATGTGCAATGTTTATTATACCGGTTGTTTCCAGATTTATAATAATTAATAATATATTAAAAACTAAATGAGGTAGCTCTCATGAAAGTCCTTAAGTCTCCCATATTTGCCAAACATTAAATATTTTTCTGATTCCGCTATACGTCATGAGATAATTTGTTAAGTTTTTATAAGTAACCCTCAAACACTATGTATATTATTTACTTATGTATTATAAACACAACATAATACATTATAATGTTAATGTTTCTATGTTATACATGTGGATGAACGAACCCATTTACGGGTAAATAACGTATGGTTGTTGCATGCACTTAGTGTTCAATTTCTATTCAGCCACGTTGAACAAATCGAAACGTTAATATTTCAACAGGACCGAATTATCCCCACAGCTTCTATATATTATTATTCCCTTGTCAGTCGGTTATTATCTCGCCACCACTACTCATTGCAACGTCTGGTTGTTTCATACTAATAATTATATTATGATTCGTAATTTAAATTATAATGTAAACACGTGTTTTTTTTTAATATTTGATTTGGAACAATAATGTAATTGGAAATCTTATAAAATATTATACATGTTCAGTTGATGTGCAGATCATAATGCGAAAATATATTTTTATAAATATTTAAGTTAAGACAGATCTCCTTATTATTCGTCGATATATCAGATGTAATACAAAACATTATTATACTGTGCCATGTCACATCGTCACATGTTAGATGAATAGTTATTCAGTTATTCAAAAAACGTATAAAAAAATTATTTGCTGATGCGATCATAAGAAAAATTATGCAAATAAAAAATTATAAACTTTAACGTATCAGTGTAATACCTATAATTAGGCAACTCCTCTTTTAAAAATTTTACAGGAGAGCAAATTTTGTAATTCAAAAATAGACGGAAAATTTATTTTGAACTATGTACTAGTTACTAATGTAAGCAATTTAACTGTGAGAATTAAACATTTAGTTTGGTGTTATTAATTTATTATTATTTATTCCAATATAATAAATGAACATTAAACCAAATTATTCGTACAACTAATTTTTCTGTATATTATAATTTTATATGCTCAACTAATGTGAAAACAAATTTTAATTTTCAACCAGTTTAATAACCTAATTACGTAATTATTATGGTTGGCCAGTTATATTTTACATAAATTATACGGGTTTATATTTGTATATTTTTATTGGCTGTACAGGAGTCAAAATTCTGTTTACTTGCTATAATTTGATGAATGTTCTAAACATAATTAAATTTTGTTAAACGTCCAAAATATTTTGTTATTTATTTATATTTTTATATATGTATTTGCTTTGATTATATAATATAAAATGGTTTGATATGGTCAATGAATTTATTAATTCATTAATCTGTCTGGCATTATTATGTGAATATATATTTTTTTACTAATGGAATTATTATTGAATAGTAGTATATTAAAAAATTACATTTTACGTTTTATAATTAGATATTGTTTATAATTATTGTATGACTCAAAGGGTTCTACGGCAGCTATAATAAATGCATAATAAGGTAAGGTACCTTATTTTTAGAATTAAAATATTTTTTTAAAGATACCTTTTTATTAATTATAGTTCATTTGTAAAAAAAAAAAAGATATAATAATTATATAAGTCTCTATAGACAAACGTATAAAAATATGCTCACATTGTATTACTTTTTGAAATTACAAGTAAAAAAACCAGATAGAAAAATACATTACAATGTATGTAATAAAAATAAAGTTGTATACTGCAGTTACCACAGTGACATTATTTTAGCGATTTTTATAATAAAAACTGTGATGTTCCTTACATAAAACATGTGGAATGCACACTTAATTTTCACACTTCTTAACAGCCTGAATTTTATTTCAGAAAATGTTTTAGGTCTATGGCGTTTAAAAAAAAAGCTTAAAAGGTTTGCGAACCCTAATTATAATGATATTGTTGCTGAAATCAACTGCGCGTGGAATGTGCCTAAATGCTCACGCTCAATATTTTTGTACGTTAAATATTATGACACTACCCTAAAATTATAGGAATCCGGTCACAAAACCTGTCGAAACGTACATAATACTGGTTGATTTACATATATCATGCTTATGGCTCCCCCTATTTTTTTATTTTAATATAATAGATTTAGTTATAATTTTTTTGTTATTGTAATTTTTAAGTATAAATACGTCTTAAAGATCATATTTTCAGATATCTATAATACTAAAGTTTTTTATACCATTTAAAGTGTTTTGTGATGAAAAAACTTTTTTTAACCATTTAATTCGAATGAGTAGTTTCTGAATTATTAAACTTTATGTACATAATAATTCCATTAATTATGGTTTTGAATTAAATGTGAAATTATGAAATATTCAGTCTAGTATATTTATTATATTCGGCCAATAAATTAAAATAAATATGATTAATAATAATTACCATAATTTTCAAATCATCATAACTTCCATTTTAATTTCAGGATATTATTCTTAGTATACAAAATATAATCATTCAGAAAAATACAGTTTGAACGTTGATTAATACTTAGATAAATGTTTTTAGTGCGTTTTTAATAATCTTCAATTGATTTTCAAGTATCATTTAAACTAAATATTTTGTATCGACACAGTTGTACAAAACAATTTATAGATAGCATACATAATATTATAGCTTAAGCAAAATATGATTTTAAGGTTTAGTATTCAAAACAATTTAAATAAATTCACGACTAATGGAAGTGGAATGCGATGGAGAATTTGGCTATAATTTTTATAATATCCAAAAAATCAAAACTACACAATGATAGTGGAAAATTGAAAAATATTTTAAATAAGTAAAACCAAAAATAATATATTGCTTTAATCAGATTTTTGTCTTATACTTAATAAATAATGCGGTTGTAAAGATATCTATTTATTTTTAATTTTATTAATAATTATTAATTAGGCGCTGAAACTGCCGGGAACACATAACAATATATCATAATATTATATATTACTACACAAGTTATTTTAGAACATAGTAACTATTAGTATAATATAGTATGAGAATTAGTGATTAGGTATTGAAATATAAAATATTAAGTAAGTAAATTTGATATGAAATGTTTCGTCCATAATAAAATGATCAGAACATCTGTAAATCGAATTGTAATTAATTATTTAAAATGATTCTTCAATAAATCTAAGCAAACAACAATAATAATAGTAACTAAATTAGATACCTACGAATAAGAATTTCGTGAAAATAAATAGTACGATTGTGAGTAATACGTTGAAGTTTTATTTTTATAAATTTGAATTTTCATTTTGTAAATGAAATTATACGCTGTTATAAGTCAGAGTAACTTAATCAGTCAGTTAGAAAAAATCATTTAATTTGTATACTTTAATACTCTATAAAGAAACCTAATTTTAAATTCAAAGATACACTTTTGCAAATCATGTGACATTAAACCAAAAAGGGAAAAAAAACTAAAAACATCAAAGGTTGTAAGAGAAGGTCAATCAAATTTCAAGTTCCTGCCAAAAGACTTTTATACCTGAAAAGATTATAGATTAGAATAATAGAATGACTCAAATTGATTTAAAATATTCATTTTCCTGATGTCAAAACATCGAATATTGATCGTATTTTCTTAAAATACTTTAAAACATTTACTATGAAAAATAAAATTAACATTTCTCATCGATTTCAGTTACATGATAAAATTAATTCTACATCGCCAATCAATATTATAAAATAAATTGCCTACTAAAGGTTAATGAGATTACAATCATTCCAATTAAATGCACAATACCTATACAGCATTATCTTACATTATTATATCATGGAGTCTTAAATTTAATTTTGAAAACAAATCTGTGATAATATCTTGTATATTTTTGTTATTTATATTCATCGTGACTGATCACTTTAGATTACGAGTTTTTACAAAATTATTTTTCATTGTTAACGATTCACGTTTATTCTTCTATCAACACTGTTAATTCCAGTGAATGTTTGGACTGCGAATCGTTATTATTATCTGATCGAATACATTAAATTTAATTACTAAAATCAATCAATTGCATCGAGTAACGTAAATTATCGCTTATAATAGGCTCGAAGTAACACAACACAAATCAATATAATTTAATAATGTTTTCAAAAAATATTAAATCATAAGTAACGAATAGTTTGAATATTATAGCACCACCCTGAAAAAAGTTAATAAAAAATACTTAAAATAATGTAAAAATAGCAATAGAAACCCTAAAAATCAAATATCATAAAAAGTTCACTAATAATATCATATAATTTGAAATTATGTATTAATATACAATATGCAGTATACTCTGATGTATCTCTATTAAAAATATGTTCTTTGAATATTCCTTAACTAGATCACGTAACCTTGTAGAATAAGAAATGTTAACTGTCGAAATTCAAATAAATAAAATACAATGATCCCAAATTGTACGAAAACAAAAAAATACACATTTTACTCGAAGGAACAGTTTATGCAAAGTGACTAGATAGTCTTAGAACGTTTACTTCTACAAATCTATACGATTATACGACATGTAATTTGTTATAAGTACCATAATATTGATAAATTAAAAATTGCAAGATAAAATTGATATTATCCATTCTTGTGGTCGTGTATGACACCTATATAGATGAATATTAAGCTTTGTAGTACCTATATCACTTGTAATAAGTGACATGCACTAAAAAAGTGGTTCCCAAACGGTGGTCCGCGGACCCCCAAGGGTCTGCGTTTTGATATTAGGGGGTCCGTGGTTATATAGTACTGATGTGATATTTTTGTTTTATTTTAGTGGAATTTTTTAAACACGTAGTGATTTAAAATTCCCGGTATTATAAACATTATAAACTGGATTATCGCAAAAAAGGTCGACAATTAATGATATTATTAAATAAAATTGAAAAGTAAGTAATTACAAATAAGGGCCCCCCCCCATCCAATTTAAATGTAGCTAGGGGTTCGTGGCTCAATACTAATTGAGAACCACTGCATTAAAACATAATCGTCTTAGCTTTGTACTCTTCGAGTTAAAAAACTGACTCTATTTTTTGGGACCAGCACAGTTAACAGTGATGTTAACTCAGTGCAAAGTAGATGGTATACGTTTGTAGATTTAACGTCTGTATATAATATATACATAGTATAACTTCTAAGACATAATAATTGACCAAATAATAGATATTATTACCCAGCCGCTGTTCGTTTATAATAATGGTAGAAGCTTAAATTATTGCAAAAAAGTGAAACGCAAATTTTAGTCTGAAATAATTTTACTAATACTTTAAAAACAAAAACATAAAATAATGGACTTGTTTGCTACCCGCACAAGTCCGTGTCATGTGTACACTGCTCACACACTCCTATCGAACTCTACGACAGCAGCGGGACCATCCCGTATTCGACGTGATGGTAGCATTTAATCACATTGATCAAATTATAATGATTTGGTTTTAGTAGATTCGATTCATTGACTTGACCCGTATTATTAAGAGGATGTCAGTGCACTGTTTGTTTTCTTTCTCTAGCCCACGCGCAACGTAGACAAAATGCATTTACGCAATCTGAGTAGAAATCGCTCAATTTTGGTTCTAGAGTAAATATAACTATTAAAAAATTAAATTTTGATAATATTCCTGAGTACAAGATGATGAGTTTTTTGAAAAAATTAAAATTTTATAAAGTTAAAGGTTATTTAAAAATGTTGCAATTCATAAAGCTATTTATAGACGATATAACTAACGTTGTATTGGGCATAATAGAAAATACTCATTGTCTTGTACTCAGAAATATTATCAAAATTTAATTTTATAATAGGTATATTTACTCTAAAACCAAAATTGAGCGATTTCTACACAGATTACGTAAATACGTTTTGTCTATGTTGTGCGTGGGCTAGAGAGAGAAAACAAACAGTGCGCTGACATCCTCTTAACTAGAGCTGGAGCCAAATACACCTAAAATAACACTAACCTAGCAAGTACATAATATAATATAGTATATACACCTTGAAAGCCAAAAACTACGCACTTATTATTTTTTTAAAGTTATAAATAATAAATATTAATATAAATAGTGTTAATACAATTACCTAATTTAAATATATCTTACATTATTACCAAAATAATAAATTTTTTTTTTAAATTTAAATAAATCATAATTTCTATTTTTATTGATTAGAAAATTAGAAAATTACATTGATCGATTGTTGATTTTAAATGATTTGGCGTTTCTCCTTCTGTGTGCTGGTATATAGACAATTATATGATAATGAATTGTCGTTTTGATAAGCATTAATTAATAATAAAAAAAAAAAATATGTAAAAATAAAATAAATATACCCCGAAAATTAAAAATAAAACTATGTCTTTTTAAAAGTAATAATCCCTAAATACGCAAAAATATGCTTAATCAATTTAAAGGTTTGGATTTGTAACATGGAACTAATAAGTATCTAACTGGTATTTTTACAATAGCGCAAAAATAAAAATATATAAATACTATAATTTATCTGTTCTATTTATAACTTACTTTGTTAAAATGCTATTCTTACTATAATACTCATGTTTTATATAATATCAAATATTTATAAATTACTATTTGTAGTATACGACACCTTTAAAATATCCTAAAAACGTGGAGCTTACATATTTTATAAATTTATTGTTTAAACGAAATAAAATAAATAACAAATAATGAGTAAGAAAAAAAGATTTTAAATTAAGATAGAACCAAAAAAACATTAAATATTAATATTTGATCCTATACAGTAGGTATGCAGAAAATGTATAGCATTTTTAGCTATATGGTGTACAAATAAAAAAAGCATATTACTTCAACATCCAAACTCTAGTAATGAAAAATAAAAAATGAAGAATAATATTTTTTTATTTAATAGGTTTCTATAGAATACGATTATACAAAGTATTAAAATACTAAATTATGAGTACGTAGCTGAATGACTCGTTGATATATATTTATTTCATCGCTAATATGATTATTAGTTTATTTAATTTTTTCTGTAAAAAAATATATGATTATTTTTTTGTAGGTAAGTAGTATATAAAATGAAAAATATAATCATGTAAATAAAAAAAGTTAATGGCTACTGTAACTAAAGCTATATTTTCAATAATAATAATATTACAGAAATAAAATACAATAAAATATTTTATACTTAATTAAAAACGAATCTTTATAAATCATAAATTTGATTGCAAGCAATATTTTATATATTTTATTATTAGTATTTTATAGCAATTTGTTATATTTGTATTCATGACAATTATTATAATAATATTATTATTTTTTCAATTTTGTATTGAATAATAGTCTGAGAGTTTATTGTAACAATATGTCTAATGACATAGAATGCAACAGTTTCAAGTGCCTTCACAAATCAATTAATCTTTCACAATAGGTTGAATGTAAATAGTTATTTATTATTCACTCAGGTAATACAAACCAAAATCTATATTTACTTAATAAACTTCATAAGCGAAAATCTAAATTCACATTCTACTGTCATGTCATCATGGGAAGTGATTACAGAAATTACTTTGCCAAATTTTCAAGTTAATTATAATTCATTATTTAAATATAAACTTATATATTATGCAATAGAAGTATACACATATTATTTAATAATAATTTATTCATTAATTTCAAGTGCAATAATTGTATTAAACGCAAAGGAAAACATGTTTATAACAAAATATATTGCAGATAGTATATACTATTATAATATTCTTTTTGTATCTTATTACGAATGATGATTTATATACAACTGTCTTCCGCCATTAAAACATTACAATATAGTTATACGTTCGACGTACATCACTATAGTAATTGTTACATTGACCACGTAAAGGAAGTAAAAACAAATATACCGTTGGAAATGCAATGTAATTCGAAGGAAAGCTAATTCAAGTTAAAAATATTTCGTTCTTAAATGTATTTTAATTTGTTATAAGCAGAGAAGAGAGCTGTGATACGCAAAAATGTTTGAATGCGAGTTGTTTTATAATATGGTTTTATGTATAAGTGAAAATGTAAAATGAACGTTTTTATATTAAAACGCTAAATGCATGTATATAAAATTTAAAATTGTTTGGTTGAATAGCTGTAAAGGTATTATTTAATCACAAATACTAAACTCCATTAGATACATAATATGTGTCAAGAAGCTTATTATTCGCTATCGACAGCTTATACGATCAACTTTTTGAACGAGAAATTAAATCAAATTATAAATATGAGAAAGCCGAAATAATGTCTGTATAATATTAGATAGGTGGTAATATAATTAGAAACCTCATGATACGACTAAGCGAATTCATGAACTTTATTCAATCACAAAATATTCAATATCGCAGAAATTCCTGTGGGTAATGCATCAACTGTAATACATTTTGTTACACTTCTTACTTTATACAAAGATAATAAAGTAATAATTTTTGTTTTCGGTTATGGTTGTATATAATATGAAATGGAATCAATCATTTTAACAGAATGTTATTAAATAAAATATGAAATATAAAATATTTTATAAAAAATAAATTACAATCGAAACGGCACAAAGAAACTATACGAAACTATAATAGTTCTAGAACATTGAAAAAATTACTATTTTCCAAAACTCGACTTTAGATATGGAAATATTATGACGTAAGGAAACTATAATAAATTAATTATAATTATATTGGAACAAATATGCTCAAGTCACGGTTTCTTATATTATATAAAATATTGATAACGCTTTGAAAAATGTTTCTCTGTGATTCGCTGCTGGCATCAAAACCCAATGTTTTTCTGGCATAAGATTGGTAGCTGTATGATAAATTATGATATAAAATTGTAATAGCCAATCCTAGTCAGGGCGCTTAAATCCTCGAAACTTGGATAAGGACACATTATGTCCCTTCAACCGAGTGAAGCTATAATGACCAATTACATTTGAAATTAAATCAAATCCATCGTTTTTACCCTATTTCATACCATCGGACACTTACTAACCGTCTCACTGTACATATTATATATATATATATTATGTGTGTGTATGTGTGTGTGCCGAGCGCACAAATAATATAGCATAATATTATAGTTTTGAGATTTCCGATTAAATGGCCGACCCGACGAACTCTTATTGTTATACCACCATAACTATAGTTGTATTCTTTTATATCGTACAATTTTTATTAGACTGCTATTACGAATATTGTTCTTTGGATTTATTACAACATATCATAGTATAGTAAGTACTTATACGTATTATATATTTATATTATTACTTTCCAAATAAGTATAAATATATATTCTATAACCAATATAAGCAATAGGCGTATAAACAATTTACAAAAAAAAAAAAATCTTTAGCCATTCCTTTTTAATTTTTAAATTATTTAAATTTTTTTTTAATTTCTTTCACGTGGTCAATTATGTCATAGCTTTCGTGTACAATTGGCAAGATCTGGATAACATAATCTAATACATAAATAACATAATTTTTAATTGTTTATATTCAAGAGCAATTTTTAATGTTCTGAAATGTAAATGTCATAAAAAATTAATATTAGAGATAAGACGACAATTTTTTTCTAAACCATAAGTATAATTTATTGTAATTCTTTGATACTTATCATTTATTTATTAATTGTGTGAGATGTTTTTAAAAATGATTATTTTTGTTAAGTGACAATGCTATGATTTATATTTATATATAATAGATAAAATATGTATACAATATTAAGACGAATTGTTTTCATAAGAAAGTCGTTTATCAGGCACCTATCATAGTATCGTTTGCTTATTATGTGTGTATGGCAGGTTTAAATAAACCTTAAAATAAAAACTTTTTTTTTTGTACAATTTTTTTTATAAATATATATTTAATATTATGTATACACTTACAAAAACGAATATGTAAGCTATTTTTATGTTATTTGGCTTAATCTTGCCTTGCTAAGGATATATCAGCAGACTATAGACACAAAGTATGAATAACTCGAACACTACACAAATGTAATTCCTTTGTCGTACTATATTATTATATTTTTAAATTTAGTGTTTGAAGTTGTAATGTAATTTACTGAGAATAAAATACCACTGGCGATGGCGTTGCAAGGGCTTAACATTTATTCAATATAGGTAGTTCTTTTCTATTCAATTCGACGTTACGTGGGTTCGTTTCGTAGACATCTAGGCTTGGACCGAGCTTAAAGTCTACTACATCTCGGTTATGGACGTACAAATACTAGGTGAGGTGGCAACAATTACGGTCATATTTGGACCTTCGTTAGAATACGTCAACATAATAGGACATTCAACTGTTTTTACCTTCATTAATAATGGTAGACTTGCAATTTAGTTTAAATAGTAGTTAAATAAAAAGTAGCAATAGTGGTGTCCAAATTGTTCATTCATTATTTACATTTTAAGTTCACCATAGCTAATATAATATACATAATATTAGGTATGTTTATTTTTTATCTAATATTATTCATATACTTTTAACCATTGTTTAACATTTTTAACGTTGAATTAAGTTATACATTAGGTGCACAATATTAACTTGATACTTTTAGAATTTGTTTTTGTATTCCCTTGTAATAAATTAATGTCGTTATTATTTTTCTGAATAATTAGTTATCTATTTGCAATCGTTGTATATAATTTATAAGGGTTAAAAGTCCCGACAAATATTAGCATTAAATTACAAACTAAATAGGTATACCCAACGTATAATTTTACCTATGTAATACATATTTTTAATTTTTTGCACATACATATTATATTATATATATATTTGATTTCTTAATTGTTTATCAATATAAAATATTAAAAAAATTATATGTGAATTGTATCATAACTTAATTATTTTAAATACCTAGGTGTATATTATATATATGTACTTATCTACTTATTTTCAGCATTAAAAATTAAAAAAATATATTACACAAATGTACACGGCATATTGCAATTTACAACTATATAATACGTACGTACACACACGTATCTTGAAAATAAGATCAGAATAATATATAACCTATAATAATATTCACAAGAAAATTACATATTATAGTGAAAATATATTTTTTGTAATATTTTTTTTTTTTACACTGCCCATACCTAATATCATAAACAATATAATATTTTATAAATATAAATTACAATTTAATTAATATTTTGTGTTTTTATTGAATCAAATATAAATCTATAAGAACATATATAAATGTTAGTATTAAATAAATGTCTATTGTTCTCACTATAAATAACATAAAGACTATTTTGATTAAGATTAGCTAAACTTTATTCATACTTGATCGTTATTGTTTAATAGTGATTAATGCACAAAACTACCCAGACGCAATTAAATTATTTTGATTAATGTGAAGAAACTTAAGAGACAAAATAGCTTAATAGTTTTGAGTAAGAAAATTATTATAGTATTAATGTTACTGTCTAACATAAGATAAACGTTAATTGTGATCGCATCCTACAGAAAACTTAAAGTGCGTTACATTTGTGTACGCATTAACCATATATTATAGTCTATATAGGGTATATTAGGATAGAGTTCGACAGTAAAACGGTTGGTAGTTTAATTCGTTTGTGTGAACTCTAAATGTATGGGAGCTATTCAAATATATTCTAATTTATATTTTATGTATTATGGACTACAGTAAATAGGGAAAAACACTTATACCAAAGTATGCATTGTATACTTAAAAATCATATTTTAAAATAGTTAGGTTTGCTTATATCATTTGAAGGGGATCTTGTGATGACACAAATTTCAAATCAACACCATTCCTTTTTACTCTAAGTTTTTAAGTAGATTACTTTTGTCTCGAGAATACTAATATTTATAAATAAACAATTCAGAGTTCTTAAACTTTTTATTAATATTTTAATATTATTATTTAGAATTAAGATAACTGTTTAGTAACCTCAGTTACCATAGAATGATAATCTCTCTGCTCAGAATAGTTATTCATCGTATACAAATAAAATGATATTTATCATTAAATTCAAATTTAACACGTCTATATACAATGACCTACACAACAAGATACACTCGACACCTATTATAATACTTCAATACTGCAGTTACCTATATTTGACAGCTTAATTTTTAAATTTTTTTCAAGCTTTATAATTATAAATAATCGTATATTGCACCATGATTTATGATACTTAATTAGGTAATAGTTTAAAAAACCATAATATTAAGTTTTAAAAGTTAATAAATGATATCGGGCAAAAGTGAAAATAGTCTTAAAATATAGATAAATAATGACGTATTCTCTTCAATGTAAACGTCTGTGATGTATCGGTTTTAATTCGTAATGCTTAATTAATATCATGTTTATGCGTCTTTGAAGTATAGCATTTTAGTAACTCGACGTCAACACGGGTACCGACGAAACAATCGAATACATAGATCATTTTAATTTCGATACGAATCAAAAACACGATTTTTGGCTATACAAATTATATTACGGCCTTTATTTTGGTCTTTGGTGCTGATTACAAACTCCCGATAAAACAAATCTGTACGCACACGTCAATGAAAGCTATTAATTTTTATATTTTTTCAAATAAAAGACATTTATAGCACTTGCAGCAGCAGTTAGCTCGTCGGAGTTTCGCGTGTGTTCGTCGGCCGCGCATTAACGACACGTCTTATAATAATATTAGACACCGCGCGCATTGTGCGCGATATGATTTATTACATAATATGCGATCGCCGCGGGGTCCCTATACATATTATTATTATTATTATTTTATTGCTCCGGCAGCATCGACGACGCGTTTGCGTCGCGCGCGGTAAATAAACCCATTAAAAACACGACGAAATCCGTTTGTTTCGACGGACGCGCGAATTTCGTCGGCAGACCGATATATTTTATATACTACGACGGGGCTGGCCAGAGTCCAGGACGCGCGCGTATTACACACACTTCGCGGCCATAAACGTTTTATATTCACCGAATTCGCCGTGCGCGCATATACGATATTTCATTGCACCAAACGAAAGTGTATTAAAAAAATATACAGGGTGATTCTTTTATCAAACAACACTCATTATTTCAAAAAGAAATATAGACGTGTTAAATTTGAATTTAATGATAAATATCATTTTATTTGTATACGATGAATAACTATTCTGAGCAGAGAGATTATCATTCTATGGTAACTGAGGTTACTAAACAGTTATCTTAATTCTAAATAATAATATTAAAATATTAATAAAAAGTTTAAGAACTCTGAATTGTTTACTTATAAATATTAGTATTCTCGAGACAAAAGTAATCTACTTAAAAACTTAGAGTAAAAAGGAATGGTGTTGATTTGAAATTTGTGTCATCACAAGATCCCCTTCAAATGATATAAGCAAATCTAACTATTTTAAAATATGATTTTTAAGTATACAATGCATACTTTGGTATAAGTGTTTTTCCCTATTTACTGTAGTACATAATACATAATATATAAATTAGAATATAGTTGAATAGCTCCCATACATTTAGAGTTCACACAAACGAATTAAGCCACTAACCGTTTTACTGTCGAATTCTATCCTAATATGTATCAAAATACTCAAAAAATTATTTTGCTTTGGAATATGAAATTAAAAATCTATGTTGTCATTCAAAAAAGTAAAAAACTTAAAAAATTATAAGGACAAAAAATATTTTAAAATATAATTTTTTAATAAAAACGTTTTTTTTATCAATTTGAAACTATGTAAAAAACTATTTTCAAAAACATTAATACTTTTTGAAATAATGAGTGTTGTTTGATAAAAGAATCACTCCGTATGTATATGCATGTGTGTGTATGTCCGTAGAGTAATAACTGTCCGGTCTAATTTCTTCGGCCTGCGACATTTATACCTACCGGTTTTATTTTTAATTTAATAATAGAGACACTGCAGTGTTATACGCGCAGCGGTTTATGTAGGTATATATAATACGGTAATAAGGTATATATATATATATATATATATATAATATGTATATTAAAAAATGCGCTGCTCTCGTTTTCTTGCGTTGGAATTTTTTTTTTCAATTAAATGTTTATATTTATGTATTATATAGCTACCTATATAGGTACAACACGCGTAGGCAACGAACCCTATTTGCGTAACGGTTAAACATATTATTCTAAGAAGGGCGCAAAAAATAAATAAATACCAGAATAAATAAAACTTTTAAATCGTATATACGTGTATATTATAATATATATGTATATAATGCGCGCGTCTAAGGAAAAAAAAATATAGAACTCTAATAAACACTGTATATTTCGTCGTTATTTTCTTTATTATTATTTTTTTTTCGTCTATCGCCTCATCAGCCCCCTGCGAGGTTAATTTCCTTTAGACATGCAACACGGCGTTCCGCAAACTGTATATACACGTACCTTACAATAATTCGCGCGCGAATACAATACCCACCTATTCGTGATATGTGTGCGATGTGTATTAAAGGATTGATTTATGGACTGTAATTCGTATGTAAAACGGCACAACAGGAATACGGTCGCATGTGCAGTGTGGACGAACAACAATAATATAGTAATTCGTGTAAAAACTGTTTGTATATTTCATATTTTGAGTGCAGCTATCATGGTAATATTATCAAGAATTTATAACGGCAATACAGGCAATACAGTATCAACTCGGAATCCAATAATTTGCGTATTTCCGCGGCACAGAATAATAAGAATTTTGATTAATTCAGTTAAAAACATTTTAAGCGGATAGATATGGGAATAATAGGAACAAAGATATTTTTTCGCGTGCGGGAAGGGAAACTGTAGATAAATCTGTAAGTTGTATGAATATAAATTGAAATATAACGATAGCTTTAAGAACTGATACACCATAGGCATAATATTATTGTACACGGTCTTGTAAACTAGACAATAACCGAGAAAGGTATCTTTGAAAGACTACCAGTTAAGATGTGACCTCGGCCCTCGTGGCTCGTCCCTTGTATTCGATCACGAATATCGATGTAAGGTACCTATAGGCTATAACGGTATTTAATTAATTTAATAATTATACGACTGTCGCAATGATGATTGTGGCAATAGTTGAGGAATAAACTATTTCGTGGAAAACGATTTGTTTCGAATTCACGTGTACCTATGTCAGCTGTTGGTTAAAATATCCACGATAAACTTATAGGATACAAAATTAAACTAAGATTTACCAACGATGTTGATATGCTGTGTATTTCGAACTTTAAAAATGAGGTATCTGAGATTACACAGCGTATTATTATGTATATTATAATATAATATATTTTTTATCTAGAGTTCAAACTCAAGGGTATTTTAAAATATTTAAAAAATTAAATACGTAACTTATGAAATATTATTATAATAATAATGAAATTAAAATAATTACGAAGAAAATTTGTACGGCGTCGCTACCTATAGAATAATAGACCAAGTTCATCAAGGGTTGTTTTGTTTTGTTTGGGATACTCGAAACCTTATTTTTAAACATTTTGTGAATTGTTCAAAATGTATTATAATTTATCTAAAATGATATAAAATCCCGATGAAATCATGTTTAAAACGCTTTTTTTTGCGTTAAAAGCAAAAAAAAAAAATAATATCCTTTTCTCAATAGGGATTACCTACAGTTTTCAATTTGTGATAGTACAAATATACGGTGTGATTTTTTTCACGATAAACCAGTGATGGGATAAATTTTATTTCGGGTTTTTTAGTAATTAATAATTATAAATTACCATGTAAGAATCGTCTCATTTAAAATATTTTTAAATTATTGTGTTAGTTAATTTATATATATTATATATAAATCTTATTCCATGTACCATATTTCTATATACTTTTATATTATGCATTTTATCGACGATTAATGATGATATAATATTATAGAGTTTATAAAAATCCCTCGAAGTCTGACGCTGTATAATATATTTTACATTAATAATAATTCATAAATAATTATGATATATTGTAGTTGGATGAACCGACGTTCTTATAGTGTGAACAAAATAAAGACATTTATTTTACATTTTTTAGATCAAACCTCGGCACCCAAAATATTGACTTGATGACTGATCATTTTTTATTTGTATGCAATAATAGTACAATATAATTGAATGATAATATGACAATATAACATTAGATGTATATAGGTATTTGGTGTCAATACACGAACATTTTTCCAAACTTATTTCTTAAATGATGAGTCTATTAGAATTTGCCAGTCGGTCGACTCGTCGTGACGTCATAGTGATGGATGGGAGGAATTCGAGTATGTTGTTACTTTATTGGTATACTTTATCATCCATACTGACACCGTCGAAATCGATTAGCTAGCCGTTTATTTCCATCGGGAAATGTATGTATAGGTAGATACGCTGAGTAGTATTGACTATCATTATTGTTATTTTCGTATTAACTTATTGCAACAGACACGTACATAGTCACACTTATAGATTCATCTTAATTCGACACCTTCTGCAGAGTAAACACAACTGTACAGGTTATTATTTTTTACACGTTATTATATTGGGATACGACCGCCGTTTGAACAACGGCCAGGTAATTTTTGTTGTGGTTCAATGATCTAATCTGAAAAAGTGTTTTTTAAAAACCGATCAAAATTTAACGTAATGCTATTATTACGTTTAAATTACATATATTATATTATTTTGCAACGACGACATCGTCTTACAGATTTATCCTTCGAATAAGAATCATAAGGATTCGCATATTTTATGCGGTTTATCTAACGCATAGACATTACGACAATAATAATAATGGCAATATAGTTATAATAATAATATGTACAAAGAAGAACGGTCTATGTCCCTCGTATTTTTAGAAGCCGAAAAACGAGGCACAGTGGGTTTTTGCTTTTGGACCGCCAATGCCAAAACTCGGAGGCATTTTTTACGAAAATAACGTTTCGCCGCGCACGTTAAATTAATAATATTAATATATTTATGCATAAAAAAAAAAAAAAATCTAATTTAATATAAACCGTTAAAAGAAACGTCGCCGCCGTACGTCTTTGTTGTAGACTGGCAA
The DNA here is from genome assembly GCF_003676215.2 of Rhopalosiphum maidis. NCBI lineage: Eukaryota > Metazoa > Arthropoda > Insecta > Hemiptera > Aphididae > Rhopalosiphum > Rhopalosiphum maidis. Next base: position 43,080,211 of record NC_040879.1, read on the forward strand.
GGAGGAGCGCGATAGTGGTGCTGCAGTATATAGTGTAAAGAGGACGGGACCAGACGACGGGGGAAAAAAAAAATAAACTTAAAAATAATATTATTATTATTATATTATTGTACGGTCGGTGCAAATATAATTTTTTTATTGTCATCATTGTTACTATTTATTAATTTTTTTTCGCTTATGCTTCACGTAGAAAATACTATTCCGAGAGTACAATGCGATACAGCGAAGACCAGTCCCGTGTTTTTTTTTTTTAAATTTTTATTTTACTCCGCCACTACTTTTTCCTTCCCGTCGACAACGGCCGTCGGAGATGCCAAAATTACCGGGACGGCGTGCGCTGCGGACAAGAATAAGTTTTGTGTAGCGTGGCGCGTATGCCAAACCCATATACTATTCCGCCACGCGCAGCGGGCTGCGGTGCCAGTCGCAGTCAGGTGCACAACTCACTGTCTCGTACTGTATAATATTTTATTTAATGCCTACTACAGCACAATGTAGTATTACTATTGTTATTAATTTGCCCCCGTACGTCGCACCACAACATACAAAAATTTTCAAAAATTTTATTATCCCAGAATATTGTCGATTGGTCCGTTCTACATCGTTTTCACCATAGGTTAAAATGCACGCAGTAAAATGAGCTTTGAAAACGGGTGGAGTATCTACTAATATGTCACAGAACACTAGACGAACAAAACAGTGATTGATGATCATACAGATGAAAACGCAGTGTATTATTATATAATATTTGGTGTATATAGTTACTACTTATAAGGCGTTTAGTAAATTTATATGTGATACGCAATATACATACTTATTGTATATTATTCATCAACAGTAGGTACCTAGCTCTAGATTAACATGACCCAACAGTAGGCAGTATCGACATGTTCGTAATAATTGAACGTGAATATTTTAAATTATTTTCGCTTAACATTTTATAATTCAACAAAATATTTCGTTGAGTTTGTTTTTAACTTTGATCAAAAAGGTGTATACTTGATAAGTGAATCGCCGTAAACATAATATTATGGAGTATTTCAGATATTGCCTTTTTATTTGTGATAGGAATCATTTTTGATTATCACAAATTGCCGTGTCTATTTAATTATTATTCATAATAATTTCCGAAGTAAATTACTAAAAATAACCATTAAAATATTATTGAGTAATTTTTTTAACAAGCATAAAAGTCCATAAAATAATAATTACCCGTTTTCACAACATTTAAGTTTTTGTAGATATTACATTTCCCTTTGGTGTAGTAGAATACGTCTTACAACGATAATATTACGAGTAAAAACACAACACTAATAATAAAATATACTATAAACGTGATAGATTTTGTTACGATAAATACGTAAAAAGGGAGTTGAGTATTGGATTTTTGGAGAAAGCTGCTAATTTCAATGATTGATTTTCATGTTTTTAAAAACTTTTATTCACCTAAACACGAATGTTATTTATAAAAATACGTACAAATACCAATTATATTTGAAAGAAAAATAATCAAACCTTTTTACTATTATTATGTAGCGAATTTTATATTCGTTATATTTTAAATTGAATATTTCGATGAAAAATATTTTCTTAAAACATTGACATACTTCTATGACAATAATATTAATATTAATTTAGTATTATTAATCATATGTACGCGTATTGAAAGTAGAATTATATTATCGACGATTATATTATACAAACTTTTTATGTTTTTAGAAATATTATAATGAAATATAAATTGGTAAAATGAAACATTTTATGATGTATTGAGGAAGAAAATCATAGAATCATTTTTTTTTTAGTCTTACTCTAAAATAAAACCACAGAATTTACACTGACTAGAATTTAAAATATTTTAGTAAAAATCACTAATTTGACGGAACTGAAAAATATCAGCATTATATTATATTATAACTGCACGTCACATTAATTTCATTTAAATAGACACCGCAACCACAAAAGTACATTTTTCGTATTTATTTATAGCTAACACAATAAGCAATGTTTTATTTATTTTACTCGGAATATGTGAAATAGAAAATAGATCATTTGTGTACGGGGTGATACGTAGATATTTTATAACCAAATATTATGTAAAATGACGCTGTAGAAAACGAAAAAAGTAGTCCTAATTACCCTTATTACCAAACTTCAAAAGTTTACATAGTGACGCATTGACGTCGACGACCAAACACATTGCAAAATTTTCGATGACCAGCGCACAGCTCATGTAATACGTAGACATAGACGCATGTCTGCCAAATTTCACACCTAATATCGTATCACAGCAATAAAATACATTGTTTTCCTACGGATTATAATTAATCATTCGTTTCGGTTTGCCATCGGGTGGGCATTATATTATCATGTACACCTCCCACGTATATACGTAGTAGATACACATACAATGTATATTATTATTTGGTCGGTGTTGGTGTTTTTACGGTCATGTGCGCGATGCGAAAACATACTTTTGGAGAGCAGCGAACACTATAATATAGTTCTATAATGGTTTTAGAGGATATAAACACGTTACACGATTTACATATTCATCACGATTCGATAAAACAATAATATATGTTTTCGAGATATAAATACCGGCCTTTTTCAAATCAGTGCGCGTGATAAAACAGTTGCGTGTTTTTTTAGAAAAAATGCAACAATGATTATTGTTTCTATATTAAATCGTAAAATAAATACTCATAAAATATCGATAAACGCATGTGTCGTTTTCTCGAAAATTGCATCCTCTTTCGATTTTGTTTTAAACATTTTAGCTCTAAAATCGCACTAAAGCGCTAAGCAGTACCTATAATAATTGCCGATCTACGTCAATACGTTTTATTTATAATACGCCATCGTGTCTTGATAACCGATTAACGGTAATAACACGATATGCGTGTAGAAAATACTTGGAATTGAAATTAAAATATATTTTAATTTTTCTAATCATTCGTTTTACCTATAATTTCCTATAATAAACGGCTTAAAAAATATAATTTAAACCTGATCTAAACGACTAAACTACTACAAATAACGACTTGCTTTCTGATTTATTGTATTGCTCAAAGACGACAGTAATAATAATATATTGGTAATATTTGCCATATTGGAAATTATCAATTTGTATAAAAATGTTTAAAAACAAACATTTTATATAGTATATTTATTATAAAGGGACCTACATAAAAAACAGGTTATACTAATAATATTCTAATGTAAACCGATCAAAATAAAATTTAAATTATAGTAACATTACAGGAAAGTCTTTATATAAATACAAAAAAAAGATTGTATCAGATAAAGAGAAAACCGTAACAGTAAAAAAAACCATTTATAAATAAAAATATCATAATATGTATATTGTGTATAGTTAATGTACTATAACAGTCAACTTCTTCAAAAATATATACATTTATATAATATATTTACTACATAATATATTTATCGACTAATGTCCAACTGTTAATAGTTTTTCATCTGAAAACTATTTTCAAAAATAAAATTAAACTAAATGATTACACTCCGTCTATCCATACGTTTTTATCGTATGAACTTTAAATATTAAACATACAACGTGTATAAAAAAAGTTTGATATATGAAATAAAATAAAATATAAAAAATTCATTTTTTTTATTAATAAAATTAATGAATTTTTTTTTTCATACAATAGATACCAGATACCAATCGGTTGACAGAAAATTATCGTACAGTAAAGCTCTAAATTTAAATGGACTGAGCAATCAAGGTATAGTGATAACATTTTAGTTATGTCATGTGTTTTGTCTTTTAAATTAATGATTACATTAAATAATAGTAGCTACATTTGTCTAAGACCGTTGCATAGTAATATATCTGTTTATATTTTTATAAATATATGGTAGAAAATTGAGGGTTTCAAACTTTTTAAACACGCTGTATATTATGTACAGCGCCTATTGGCCGTGACAAAAATCATGTGACCGAAATTATTTTTTTGTTTAAAAAAAAAACATAAAATCGTTTTTGCTTAAAAATACTACGAGCTATTATTATACTCACGTCGACACGACATTGGTGTACCTACCTACAGTTTGTCCTAATATTTTATAATACCAAAAATACTAGAGTATCCTATAATTATTATTAAAATATCGTTATAAAACCATTATTTAGCAATGGATTTTATTTTAATAATTACTCATATTAGGTTATCGAAGTTTGTATCAATTGCATATATTTCTTACTAGAATTTATTTTCTAAAATAGTATTAAATCGAATAAATATGTATTACATTTCTTAATTACTTAACCCGATTGTAAATAATTAGTTTATTTACGACGTGAATATTTCAAATTGTTCTGTATTTTAATAATACTATGGCTGATTTAGGAATTATATTTTTTTATTATTCCCCGTTGAATTCCAATTTGAATATATTAATTACATGTCAGTTGATAAAAAATTGTTTACCTGTAAATAATCTCGTCCTGTTTTTATTAAACTATAGTTTTAGAAAAATAATTTCAAACAAACCTGGTAAAAATTATATTTTTTTCAACAATCAATGTATATAATATATCATACATTGTTCACGTGTATTAAATTGTCTCTTTTTAAAATAGACCATTTTAAAAAAATATTTACACCATAAAAAATAGGCGTTTACCTGTTTTAATTATTATATTATATTTCTTGTCAAAAGTCTATTTATGAAAATGATAAAAATAATTTCCATATTACATTTTAATTAGAATCTATCTATAACTATTTATTTGTTGGAATTTGTTTATCTTATTTTTCCGTGTATACTTTTTATTTATTCAAGTAATCTTAATAAGGATTTAAATAACAATTGAATATATGTAGGTATTATTTGTTTAAGATAAATAAAAAAAGTTTAATCTTTATCAATTATACAAATGCGTTGACCTTCAATTATCAGTAAAAATGGTAAAAGTAATTTAATCACAAGCTATTTTAAAGTCATCTGTATTTTTTTTTTGTAAAAATACTTATAATTATATATTATTATTGAGTAAATAATATTTATTTGTTAAAAAAAAAAAAATTCAGCATCACATGTTATCAGATTTAATGCCAAGAATGTATGTGGTTTTTGGCAAGGTAAGTATTAATATAATATTGAAACAAAGAGCATAATAGCAGTTGTAGACTTGAATCTTATTTAACTATACTTAAATTAACTGAAAATAATTAATTTTCTTAAAATTATATTTAATATGATATTCATTATTCATCGAACAGTTATTTTTTTAAATATCTAGTTAAACTGTATGTAAAAATATACCAGAAAATGTTATTATAAAACCGAATGCAGTATTAAAATTATCAACGATGATTATGTAGAATTTTAAGGCGTGTGGAAATAATTATAATTCAACTATGTAAAATGTATGTAATGAAAATAACAAGATAACAATCTTAATTGTGTGTAGGATTTTTTTTACATATTTCTATTTTAAAGCAAGTTATGTGAGTTTTTTAAGTTTATATATATGTTTTACTAATAACTCATTTAAAAATTGAAATACCGTAAAAACCCTAAGTACAAACATCATGTCATTAATATTTATAATATTCTCAACTTCAAGTTTAACAATAAGTCGATTCACTATCATATTGAAACAGACAATACCAAAATAACTCTGTTGGACATACATTTGATATAATGCACGGAAACAAAAAAAGACATTTTTATTTTTGAAGGACGGTATTTTCAAAGGAGTATTTGATAAACAATTTATATGGTACATTATGAGACCTGTGTAATGCGTAATACGGCTGTTGGATGAGTATAGTTAACAGCCATTTTTTTGAGTGCACGTCACACTGGATTAAATAAAATAAAATATTTTGATAATGCAAAAAATTACTCAAAACTAATTTAAACCTTAAGTCCTAACAAAATGACACCTACTTGAAATATTAGGATTTTAAGTATGTATAAATATTTGAACTTGTAAGTCATATAATATTTTATAATATTATGTTTATTTCTAAAACTAACATGGCTTAAAGAAAAACTTTGAGATATTTTTTTATCAGTAGTATAATATACTAGATTAGGATAACAATTAAAGTTGTAATTAGCGAGTTTTATAAAATAAAATTTAGAGGCCACTCTAATATCAAAGTGAAAATTGTTGCGGATAACACAATTACTTGAAAAATAATATATATCTAATCGTTAGATATAAATCTACCAATGGCTTATTATGATCCAGTCCAGATATAACTATGCATATTATTAAATACTTAACGAACATTTTTATGGCAAACATTTAAATTTGTTCTTACCATAAAATTTAGCTACAAAAATACAAAAATTAAGTTTTAAAATAAATATTGATTAATCATTTTACTAATTGTTTGTATACTAAATTCTGCAAATTTGAGTTTGCAAATAAATTATTACTTCTTTATCTGCTTCGATTTGTGGTCAAATAAATTTGTAAAGTTAGTCGTATTTGTTTCTCCCTTAATTCTGTTACTCGTATATCTTTGATAACATATTTGTTTACCGTGTTCATGCGGGTTAAATAAATAGGAGGCTACTATTCAACCATAAGATTGTAGCAGTCGCCACGTGTTGGATTTCTATGACCAATTTTATTATTATCAATCTATCAAATATAATATTGTGCTTTCTATAACTTATAAGCGAGCCATTTACGTGGGTTTATAGTTTTTTTTTAATTTTTCACTCGGATTTATGGTTTGTTAAATCAAAAATGTATCCCACTTTTGAAGGGATCTAAGGCATACTCTATTTTGTTCGTTTTTTATTTAATATAAATTAACACGAATACTTTGCCTATCGTTCCAACTAGATTATCATTACGAATTTAATTTAGATTTAACTAGAATATATTTTTTCTCGTTTCTTTTATTGGGTTATATCGTTATAATATTAATTTTAAAGTCATTCTATACAAATGTTTTGTGAATATCAATCAACTAACATGATTATCATTATAACAACACGATGTCGTGTAATCATATTATGTGAGACTATACAATTATAAAATATACAGAAAAATTCTTCTAGATGCATTAGGTTGTTAGACATAATATATTTTGAATACTTAGCATGTATTTCAATAATGAATTTTGTATTCACACGGCGTTATAGATAGGCTTTTCAGGTACACAACTGTCGTGAATGTATTTACCTATATTCTATACGTTTAATTTATTGTTATAATACCCACATCTATTTTATAATATAAATTAAAATTAGTGTAAAATATCTATATAATATTATATAGTATTATATAAAAGGAAAGGGGGTAATTTGTAATAAAGTTTGAAATCAAGCAACATTTTCAAACTACTCGAATTTATATCAAGAATAAATCTTACCAACCAATTGTATACCTAACATAATATTTATATAATTGTGTTTTATTGATATTACTAATAATAATGTAACTGAATTTTTATCCAAAATCAGTTTCGATAATGAAATAATAATATTCAATATAATGTAGTTTTTCTTTTGGCTAAATTTTAATTAAATTTAAAGAGTATTAGAAATTATTTACTTTGATTTTAAGAATGTACTTTAAAAATAAAAATTGTCAGTGAGAGACAACATCAATATTTTTATCTACTTTGAGTGCAAAATTGGTTTCCACAATACTCGAAATACAGGTGACATAATTCAATACAATAATATTACATTCCATTATATAAAAAAATATACCACAAACACAAATATGTTTTATAGTCGGCTGTGTTTACTTGGCATACATGTCAATGTCCCACTCACGGGAACCCTCGTTTGTGATAGATGAAAATATAGTGGCCGCTGTGTTAGTTCAGTAAAATGTAATTAGGTTTTTATTTTTATTATTGATTGCAACAATTAAATAATATTTCGATAAGGAATTGGATTTTTAATAAATGATTTATTTGATTTCCGAACGATTTTTTCCAAATTATATTATGTCGTCAAACGTCGGAGGAATGTTACGGCAGATTATTTGGAAAAAAAAATTCAAAATCATTTATTTGCCACGAAAATAGAATGCATATATGTTATATATACCTACCATAACCAATAATCACATATGTGGGCACGCATGCCGAAGTTCTTTATCTTTAAAAACTTATTGGCCGACATCATATATTATAATATATGCAAAATGCATATAATATATATATACATATATATATAGATGACGCACATAACTTTCACATATCGCAATTGGGGAATACCACGTATATGTATATATTATATACCTATAAATATATTTAATATACACATTATGAACTTTTGAGCCACGTATTTTGGAAATTCTTGTCTTTTATACTATATTATTATCATTCGTTCACGGTGTTCGAACTGAGCGAGTTTAGAGTCCGTTATTAATAAGTGCACGAATGATATACATGATTATTTTTTGCTTAAACACCACAGAGGTATACCAATAAATACGTACATGTACGTATGATAAAATCAATAAGGTACCTACTAAGTACCTATAGTACTATAGTTATTAGTTTATAGTATAAATAATATTATATTGGAGTCTATGCAAGAACGCATTTCAATATTTTTATAGAAGCATAACAATGGATACAACAATTTTTTCAGCAGTCCAATCGTTTTTTTAGGATCATGTCATGAGCTTTGATATTAATAACAAATTATTTAGATTAGATAATAATTTTCAATGTTGTTTTAAAAATCGGTTTTAGGTTAGACAAGGCTTTCAAAAACGCAATAGAATAATCTTGATGAAATAAGATGAAAAAAAATATTACGATTAATAAGAACTGCTTAGGTAGATATTTAATAATTTCGCATAATTTTTTTAAATGCGCTTTGACATCTACAATTATAACGAGAATCAAGTAAAATCAGTATTATAATAAACTTTGAAAATTATCTGAAATATTGAAATGAATCAAACAAATCTTTCTATAGTTGGTTTGTTGGATTTTTTCAGAATATTTAGATTACGGATTGTTGGCTTAAGCGATAGAATTTTATAACTCAATAGCGGAAGCAGGATTTAATCGTGAAAGAACGGAGAAGGCCAAATCAAGAAATGTATTTCCATTTCATTTGTATGCATATCTTATTATAAATAAATTATGAAAATACTTATTAACCATTATGTATTACTGAGGTTTGCGAAGTAAATGATATTTTATTTTAAATTTTTCTTAGCTTGCATATTAATGATATATTATCGTTATATCCAATAGCAGAAAGTTATTGATGGACCGAAATGAGTAATTTTAATAATTCATTATCAATTAATCAAAATAAAAAGCAAAAAATAGCAGTCTAAACTTGTAAATTGAACTAAACATAGATATTGTATATTTTAAACAGACCATGGTCTGTTATTCGTCTTAATATAATCGTTTGATAAACACGTCAAATTATACGTTTACTTGCTCGTTTATGTTTATATTTAAAATTGAACAAATCAATTAGCCTAGTGTAAAAGTGTATAATGATGTTAGAAAACATTTGTTAAATAAACCATGTTATGCATATTAAATATTTTAATAATTAAAACGTTTTAATTATAATATACATTTTTTTTTACCTCGAACTATATATTTTTTAAATTTGCATGTTTAAATAATTATTTAAGAATTATTATTATATTACATTTTTGAGTATTTATTTTAATGTCAGTTAAAAAAAAACCTTTTATAAATTATTTCCTTTTTAATGTACAATGTAAAATGTACCAAAAATAGAGAGTATAGTAGATATATAAATAAAGTTTTAATTTTTAATTTTAAATATTTGTTAACGAAAATTGTTCTTTTCTTATTTATTAAAATGCACATTGGTTATAATTATTTTCCACAGAGATTGAGGAGAAAAAATGATTAAAATGATTTAAATAAATTAAAATTATTTTAGATAATTAGACAACAAAGATATTTACATTTAAAAGTAAAAATTGTTAACACCATGCAATATTACGAAATGTGTTCAGAGATGTATTTCAAACAGCCTAAAGCAGCCTAACGACGTGTGGCTGAGAATAGGTCTGTATAAGATAGGTAAACTACTTAATTATACTATTAAACGTTTATACCGCTACATTAATGTATAAATATTGAATATTATACGTATGTCTACCGTTAAGAAAAAAAAACGAAATACATCACGAAAGATCACCCAATGCTACCACAACCCTTTGAGAACCGGAAACATAATTCAATTCTCGTTGTCGGTGTTCACACACTCACCTTTGCATTATTGATAGGGAGCTTATAACTAGCTTATACCTTCACTATTCATCATATTATTATCATGACTGACTGCAGAATAAATCTAGGACCATCTTAAAATTTCCTTCAATCCTTGCGGAATTGCTTGGCTCGGACCCCACGCATCAACCACCACAAATCTACTATTTGTATTTATCAACCAAGCACATACTTCTCGTACAATTCGATAAAAAAAAAAAAAAGACTAAAGCATATAAATAAATATTTAACCCGATATATATATATGTACATAATAAGATATTAATTGGTTAACATGAGAAATACAAATATATGACCACAAAGGTCGCATGTAGCTGCCACAGCGTATATCTAAATAATTATAACGATTATAACGACGTGTACGTTGCTGTGCGGTGTAAGTATAAAAAAAAAAAAAAAATTACTAAAAAATCGTTTGCTGCCGCGGCGTCCGGACGTGATGGGATGTGCCAGAACCAACCGCGCGGCCACGTCTTCGGATGTAATACACGTTGTCCGGGAGATGAGATAACTGTTTTTATTTCTATTATTATTATTGTAGAGCATATAGACGGGAGGGATTTATTTACGGTTGTTTGCGACCACTATACGATTCACATCCTGTGCAATATAGGCGCGCATGGGAATAAAACGTATTAATAATTTACCGCGTGACGCGCCCGCCGCCGCCGTCGGCTACTGTCGGCTTCCGACGACCGACAGGCGGACTGACAGACTGCAAATGCGTTTTCGACGAAAACAAAAGACAATTAAAATCGGATCTCCGCGTCGGTCCAACGTAGAAATATTTATTTTTGTACTCTCCGTGTATATGTTTTTAATAGTGCGTACACACACTATACACGCCCGTCATGTCGACGACGGGTGTGCGGCGAAGACGGTACCCGATTTCTGTTGTAACCACTGTTGTCTGTTGATGTGTATTACAACAATCCGAATCGACCCGATGCGACGTCCTGAGAAAATCCCAAAATAAAACCATAAGAACGAGTGTGTGGGTAGAATGTAATCTATAAACGTAATGAAAAACAGGTGACATTAAAGAAAAGAAAAAAAATAATGTGTTTCTTGCATAGGTATACATATTACCTATATACGTAATATTTTCATGTTATACCTATGCGTTGTATTAAATATGACTTTTTCGTATTTCCATTATAATTTATGATGATCATTTATAAAATATTCCAAACATATTCCGTGGGTTAAACCTCGAGGGAAATATGAATAATGTATAAAATCAATTTCTATCCAAATCGATGAAAAAAAAGTAAAAAACCGAACATTCACTGGACGGTACTCGAAAAATCATAACATTGCGTTTAAGTGCATAAAACAAAAATGAATTAGTAATTAAACTTTTTCTACATCATGTACACTTGCATCATTGTCAACAACCCAGATTCGAATTTCAAAAAAAAACTACATAAGCAATGCAATACATAATAATACTATGTTCATATTCAATCTTAGAGAGTTTGAAGGTAACATATTTTACGCGAATATAACTAATCATACAAACCCCGATACTATAATAATATCATATTATATGGTAATAAATTATTAGGAAAATGCGTGTTTGACGACAGACAAAGAAGATAAGTCGACATTTTGTTCAAAATTAAGAGGACGTAATTCCCACATGTGTTATCTCTGTCTTACGAACATAAGATGTTGCAAATTTGCGTTCAGCAGAATCAATTTTATGTTGTAAACTTTAATATTAGAGTCAATTTACCTATTATGAAACTTAAAGGTAATAATATTATCTAGGGCACCTCACAGGCTTTTATTGATATTCTAATTTTTAAGCGAGTTACGGGCATTTTAAAGTTTTAATTATAACTATAACTTACTTAAAAATTAAGATATCAATAAAAGCCTATGAGACGCTCTAGATAATATTATTACCTTTAAGTTTCATAATAGGTAAATTGACTCTAATATTAAAGTTAACAGCATAAAATTGATTTTCCTGAACGCAAATATGCTATGTTTTACGTTCGTAAGACGGAGATAACACATGCGGGTATAAAGTCCTCTTAAGAGGTTAATATATTATGTGTTAACTTTATTGTATACCTATTTTATAATTTGACACTAACGGTGCACTAAAAAAAAAAAAAAAAAATTAAAAAAATAAATAAAGTAAGACGGGAGTTTTATTGATGAATAAAAATGTTGTATGCCTTCATATTCATTTGTTAAAAATTATAGATTACTAATAACCAAGCTATGTGATAATATAAAAAAATACCTATATATTATATAAGATCCATAAATTATATACGAATGAATAATTGTGTAGATATTTGAAAGTTCAATAGGTATATATTATTATAATAGACTTACTACGGAAACATTTAGCTCGCATAATAATAATTTTATTTTAGACATTTTTAAGCCATTATAACAGGGACACTGCCGTAGAAAGTTTACTGTAAATGGGTCTAGTGTTTTACACCCTACATTATTACACAGTAGTTTTCAAAAACGTTGCAGATTATTACAAATAAGTGAACTTTACACTTTGGTTCGTTTTAAGTTTTAGAATGCAGTTTATATTGTAAACGGTCGGTAATTTAAATAAACAGTCAATTATTAATCGTTTAGTGTTCGGTAAGTCCTACAATTATTAGAGAAGTACAGAATGTGCATAGCATAAATGGGAAATAACGGATAACCAATTTCGATGAATATTATAGAAAATAATATAATAACAATGCGTAGCTATCGATTCCACTTAAAATACTTTTTCATAATTTTCCAAATATCTCGTGTATACACTCACTTCCAACCATCTTCAGCCTTATCAATATAGTTGATATGTTATTAAAACGGAATGAACAGCTATATATTCGATTTTAAACATAAATAACAAAAACATTTTATTATATTATACGTATTTTATAAATATATATATATATATATCATATAATATTTATATGCACATAATTTTTTACACTAAGACAGCTATTATAGTTACTGAATTTAATTTTTTAGCTTATCTTATCCATGTTTGAAGATTATCTACGAGAAAATGTATTCTAAAAAGTTTGATCAAACCGCATTCACCCCTGGACTTTAAAATTTAATAAAATAGATATTTTATAATAAAAAGTTCATTTTTGTGTAAACAAAATTGATCAAGGTATCTGTTTATATTTTAGCTTAGAATAATGTACTTAAACTATATTATCTTTAAAACATAAACCTTAAGAACTTAAAAACTACTAGTTTGAATTTTGATCTTAGTGCGTACAAATTAAAAAAAAAAAATATCTAATTAACAATTTACAGTAAAAAAAACTGATTCTAATTTTATTATAATATAGACATTTTTGTTTCTACAGGATACTCTTTTTTTAAAATTCAGGATTTAAATCAAATATGTATTATTATAAACACTAAAAGTGAAATAAGCATACTTGGCGAATCACTATTATATAATATTAAATGTATATATTTTATTTTAAATAATAAGAATTCTATTTTTCAATATTTTTTTTTCTATACATATATATATATATATATTTATAATTATGAAGTCCATATCAACAATAAGGTACTTATAATATTATTTTTACTATTTGTTATTTTTAGTATTTATCGAATTTAAGTTTTCAATGGTATTTCTCTTAACTTCATATTTTATAATAACTCGTTAGTATCAACAGTTTTTTAACAATATTTTTAGTATGTATATTTTTTTTTCGTATTTTAAATATTTATTCCAAATTTACAATCATATTGAATAAACTGTTACACATATGTATTATATATTAGCATATTATACTACACTAGTATTATATAGTATGTAGTAGGTATTAGTACGAAATAACTAATAGCATATACTTAACCATAGTTTTGGATATTTAAACCGTGATCCGATGTTTATATACATTAAACTTTGTCGTTTTTTGTGATTTATTTCAAATATACGCTTTAATAATCTTGGTATGTTTAAATTGTAAAAATATATAATAAAACACACGGAATTCTGTAATCACTGTAAAATGAGCAGGGTATTTTATTATAAATTAAAATATGGTTCTTCTAAACTGTACAATATTAAATTATCATATTAACCTCATTACGCATAAATTAGACCCAAGTAAAATGTAATAATTTAAAACTCCGTCCTCATAATATAAATAAATCCCAATTTCAATTCGTCTACTGTACCTAATATATCATTATAGCGTCTAAACTAATCACGTCTATTTATATGACAGTAGTCATTATAATTAGACCAAGGCTTTAATCTATATTATAACTATTAAAAATTAACTACACATATTATATAATAGTTCATTTTAATACTTATTGCTAAATTAATAATTATGTTTAGGTGTAATATGCGCTATTGATGTAGAAGATTATACAAGAACCGAAGCAAGAAACCTAAAGGTATAATCATCGATCATTGAGTATAATTGTATATATATATATATATAAGCCAATTCACCAAGCATATTCACCTATACGAGTACATTATATTTTAAAAAATAATTTACCATATATATAATTATGAAACATGTAATTTGATAAGCAAAAAATATGATTATAATGACAATAAATAATTGATCGAGGTACGAAACTAACAAAATCATGATCACCGTTACGGCGCTACATCATTATATATAATAGTATATACATATAAATATATATTGTTTATTATAGGTGAATAATAAATTACTTTATGATGAATACTTAAACATGTATGATTATTGATTATGCGTGTTATGCATAGTGAACGTTAATATAAAATCAAGAGTGTTATTGAACATTATATTTACTTAAAATAAGTAATATGTAATAATAGTAAAATAAAATAGAATACTATCAAATTAAAGCCGTATTATAAACGTTTTAAATTAAATTATTATTTATAATATATAAATTAATAATTTTAAATTGTCTACATTATTGTCAAAACACAAACTAGTGCCCCCCCCCCCCCGAAAAAAATATGCATTAGTTGAAATTATCAAATAGGTAATTTTAATATTATTATTTTATTAATTCATAATCTAATGCTTGTAATAATGAGTATTTAAGTAATCTAAATACCAAGAAGCTTTTAGCTATTAATAATAAACTAGGGCAAATATAAACCAATTAACTTTTTTTTTAAATAACATAATTGCGTTCTTACTGTATTTGCTATTAAATATATACTTATTATTAGTACTAATGAGTACTTACGAGTACATAATAGTAAAAATTGTTCATCAGCGCTGCAATATTATTCAAGGTGAATATTGTTTATTTCAATCAAAAAATGAATTATTTTTATGTGTCTTTGAGACATCAAAAACATTATAATTATAAATACGAGTAGGTAATCATTTTAACCAATATGTAGTTATATTAATAAAAATTCGTGAAGTTGTCTAATATTTTACGTTGAAATTATTTATATGATTAGAAATAATTATTGTGTTTAGTGTTTATAAAAATGAAAGACATTTTCTATATGTGCATTGGACGTGTATGTTATCAATATATAATTAATATATTATTAATATTAATTTAACCTAACTTTTAGGAATTAATTTATTAAATAATCTGACACTATAAAACGAAATATTTGCAACTACCCTCGCACCAAGAAAATATATATTATATTTAGTATCATATACTTTAAGTATTAACTCATTATAACAACACTTACATCTTACTAATTATTATTAATATTATATTATTTCCATTTTATTTTCAATTTTGTATTGATTGGACTATGAAAACAACTGTAGTTGTAGATACCAAAGTACTTACCTATCTCGGTTTATTTTAAATTAAACACAAATGTTCATTAAACCTCATTGTCAGTGTTTATTTTTATTTTTTATCTTTTGTCACGATATTTTAAATTGAAAATATTACGGAGTTTTACCATAAAATATGAATAAAACGTTCTAATTTACTCGTCGGATAAGTAAAATTGATATTGATATGAAAAACATTAAACGTACGGAAAATTAATTTTCTCGAAACAGTAATGAATTCATTATAACAGGTGGGTAACAAATTAACAGTTGGGTTTTGTTTTTGTCCATAAAACGGATAAAAAAAGATAACGTTTTTACCCGAATTTATCTGAAACATTCATTTGCATTTTCAACCAAACAGTCGTGTATTAAACTTTGTATGTGTGATTTGGAGTAAAATTATACTGAATATATCAATTTATACGTATCGAATTCATAAAACTGATTTGTTTTGTTTAACTGTATTGACCAATACTTGAAAGTAATAAAAAAATTGAATAAAATTGAAAAAAAAAATGGCAGCTACTTGTATCATTCCCTGAATAAGTTTTGTTGAATTTTATGCAGAAAAAGTTACCCGGTTATTGTCTTACCGACCATGAGTGGTGGTAAGTTTTAATGCGATTGATATTTAATGATCCATTTTTATTTGTGCTGGGTAACAATAACATAATCGCTTTGAAATTCAGTGTTAACGTGACATATAGCTTAGAAAAAAAAAATTAAGCGCGAAATTTGCGTGCGTATATAATAAAATGTATTACATAAATTTAAACGAAAACGTAAACTGTTGTTCTATATCCGGTTTTAGGTGACAACAGAACTACCGATTTTGGACAAAACAAGTTGTTTCCAGATGTATCTTGTCATAATAAAAATATTTTTACAGCATTATGAAGAATATTAGGTAAGTATCTTGTATATAAATATATAATAAATATAAATTACATCGGCTATAACAAACGACTCACACATATATAAAAAAAAAAAAAAAAAATTGTGTAACGCTGATTTTAGTGAAAATTATTGACGTAGCCATTGTCAATACCGTTGCTCGAAAATATCACTGAAATTAAAATGTCATGGCTTTTGATGTCAGCAATAATTAAAAATATACAATGCAGTTTTAATAAAATGCGCATTCCGCTTCATCTGAAATCACAGGTATGTATTCTGTTTTTGATACAAAAATTATAAAACGTTTGAAGTTAAAGAACAATAATAATGAAAACAATTTGAAG
This sequence comes from Rhopalosiphum maidis, assembly GCF_003676215.2. NCBI lineage: Eukaryota > Metazoa > Arthropoda > Insecta > Hemiptera > Aphididae > Rhopalosiphum > Rhopalosiphum maidis. The sequence continues at coordinate 43,097,479 of NC_040879.1, forward strand.
AAATCAAAACAAAAAGACATAAGATTTCGTTGCAGATAGGAATTTTCGGTTTTACAATGTATACATATATAATATATATATATATATATGTTACTGAAGTATAAAACTAACGTCTACGATATATATATAAGTATATAACTTTAAAAGTCTTTCAGAAGAGAAGTAAATAGTTGTTAGATCAAAAAGAAAATAACACACACGCCTCCAGGTACAAGCTACACACACTCGTGAGAGGTGGTTATAAATAATAATAAACATGTATATACCCACATATATAATACATATATGTGACTACTTGTGAAGGAATGCGTGCGTGCTTGTAGTGATTTATAATATGATATTACGTAAGTATAATGCATTTCGTACAAAATGGTCTGTGACGTGCACGCGGATTTCTATAGGAAATCGTCAAAAATAGCCGCGGCTACATCCTCGTGCGGAATCCCCAAACGCTATAAGTACGTATATTATTTTCCATTATTTATTTATTTATTTTTTTATTTAAGTATACTTAATTTTATAAGCACACGAATTCTTATGATTTGTATGATTTTTTTTTTTTTGTTCTCGACGATTTATCAACGCCGATATCCGAAACAGTAGATTTTGAGTTAGGCATTTAAGGTTTTGTGCATTTCATAATTTTTAAACATTGTCTTAGAATAATAAATACTAAATCTAATATTATCTAATTTATTTTATATTTTTGTAAAAATATTTTTAAGAACTATTGTCCTTAATAGAGGTATATATCATATATATAATAACTCAAAAACCATTACTCAACAATTTTAACTTATTAGGAAAACGTGGTATGAGCATTAATCAACCTACCACTCTAGTATGTTATATTCACAACTCGCAAGGTAATTATTTCAAAATTAATCAGTGAAATATCAACGTGTTTGGATATTTTTGTATTTTCATACTTTTAAGTTATTACAAAGCATTATTTTTGGAAAAGAAGACATTTTTACCGTTATTATTTGAAACGTTTTATAACGACATCGCTCAATTTTAGTTTTATTTTATAAAGCGGAATAGTTTTATAAGGATTTAATTGCGTCATTGAAATCAAATTTTGAACAAATAGTTATAACTACTAATAAATATATATTTAAAATTGTGATGAGTTGAAAGCTGTAGCGTACGCTACAATTTATTTCTTTTACAAAAGTTATACTACTCTTAGAAAATTTAAATACTTACAAGATATAACTATATTAACCAAGATGTCTACCAAGATAATGATAAATATTATGTTCAAAATGTATTATCGTAGATGAAGATTATTTTTATCGATCAAGTTCAAAATATTTTTATTCCACAATTTTTCTATTTCATATTAAAGTTTGAAAACGGGAAAGAAACGAATCTAATTGTACCGTTGAAATGTTGACTAGAGGTAGTATGGTTGAACAGTACCTTAATTTGGTACTAAATTAATTACCGCGTAATCGAAGAAATCTGTTAGCGAGTGCTTATACATTTAACTTAAGAGAATGATGAACATTTTAAAGGTGTAATATTTTACATAGGTAGCTATAACTCAATCAATAAAAGCACTCGACATTTTCTAGATAATATTCTTACGTTTAAATTTGATAATTGTTAAATTTACTCTCTAATATTAAAGCTAACATCACAAAATATTTTCTGATGAATGCCAATTTGCTGTAATGTACGTTAGTAAGACAGAAACAACACATGCATATATAACGTCCTCTTAAGGTGTAAACCATGTTCTATACGGTTAATTTTTTAGCAATCATTTAGAGTCTGTGTAGTAATTTACATTGTTTTATAATATTATGTATATAAACCAGTGAAAACGCGCACTAAAACAATGTTTTTGTGTCGTTTTATCACATTAAAACAATTTAAATTTGACTAAATTTCCCTCGTTTTAAAATGTTTTTCAATCTAATATGTAAAGTATCCATTATAATATGACAGTATATATTATTATATGGATAGCGTCGAGTAGTAGCACCTATGTAAATGATATAGCGATTCGCGTATATGCAATAATAATATTACGCAACAACATACATACACACACACACATATATATATATATATATATTTATATATTGTAATAACTTATTCCAAAGTTTACTTTAACAACTTTTTTACTTCCCGTGGGAGCGCAACCCAAATATTTGTCCAACTCGGGAATATCACACCTTGGAGACATAGGTACTTTTCAATATTACTCGAGTTTCTCGACCACTATACTATTATTTATTCGCTTGCAGTTGGTATACATCAAATATATTATTGGTCAATAAACTGCAGTGCACTAAGACACAACACAAAACACTATATTGCAGGTCACTAAAGTTTTGGTGCTTATAATACAAATGAACGTTATATTATGTACATAGTGGATCATGGGGAATGCCAGTTATCAAAGTAAGAAATCAAATATTTCTGAAAATAATTATTTTACTATGATCAAAATTCTATTGAGAATCAAAGTATCGGCAATATATAATATATTTATTTTATCCTAAGAATAGGTACCGGTATTTAATTATAAAACAATAAATTTGACTGATTCGATCGTAACCAAATCAGATATGTCTTAAAAAATAAAAACGAATTAAGTAGCTAATATACAATTATAATATAATATTATAACTTGTTTGAGTAGAAAAACTCGTTTAATATGTATTTTGGATCAAATTACACATAAACAAGTTAAAATATCGTCAAAATTGTTAATTCGTAATTATTATGTTGTTCTCGGAGTCATATGCTATAAAAAGTTGTAAACAAATAATTCTAGTAAAAAATCATATGGTTATCACGATTTGTCATATACCTATTTTATACTATGATAATATTTATTATTTACTTAATCTAAATTTTAATACAACTCAGAGTGTGATGGTTTTTTTAGGAACATTGGTGACCTGTAATAGGTATGACCATGGCAATTTTACCACTGAAATAATAATACGCGTCTGACTGATGCTCATTAAATACGATAACTACGCTATAATAATAATTAAAGTCCAGTGGTACTTCAATAAACGGGCAATAGGAAGTGTCATAATGTTTTCAAGATGATATGCGAGTAATTCGGACGGATGTAAAACTAATTTTGTTTGGCATTGTACTACGTAATAATAAATCCAGGACGACAACTCTACAGGATTTTCATAATACAATATTCATACAGACATTATTGCGCAATATAATATTATAATATGTATGCCTAACGTTATTATTCGCATATACGGCGGACGGACACTATGCAATAATAATATTATACATTTGTATGCCGAGCGGATCGAGGGGACACAGATTAACCGTACAGGGACATTAAAAAAATATTATCATGTAGGTATTTTTTTTATATTTTCGACTCCTACACACCACCGTACTGTAATGTTTGTTTTGCTGTACACGAAAATAGGTTTTGAGCGCAGGTAAAAATTGCATAATCGGTATAAAAAACTAAAATTGCAATAATAACGTACTTATATTATTACTTTACAATAATTTATTAATACGATTTGTGATACTACGACAACACTATCGGGAAATCCGTTTGAAAATTGTAAACATTTTTGATGGGTAACATCTATTAAAAAAAAAAAAAAAAAAAAAAAGCAAGTACCTAAATCCGAGTTAAAATACATAATATATTAAGTATATTTACTGAAAAATTAATTATATTTCTACACATATTTATAGATTCAAGCACTCGAATAACAGGAAAAATCAGAAATAATTATAAAAAAAAAACTACTCGAAAAACTAATTACACTATATTGATGTGTACAAATCAAGGGCACTCGATAAATCGAATAACAGTGAACTTGGGTATTCGAGGGTCGTCACTGTTTCGAAACGTTTGACGTCTATAATACCTGCACTATTGGCATAGTCGTACCATAGCTGTGGTAATATTATTTTATCGGTATAATAGTGGTATTAATTAACAGAATTGTTATTATTGTGTATAGTGCGTCATTCCAATACATTATATCCAATACCTACGGACTTTCGCGTATAATACGTTACGATATTATAATGAGCAAGACAAGATCATGAAATGATAAATTTACCTAACGATATTATGACGTATGGTATGAGTAAAAACGGCTAATTCATATTTTGAATTTGGACCTTTCGTAATGCTATGCGATGCAATAATCAATTGTATCGAAAAAGTTAATATTTTACACCGTGTAAGTATATAATATAATACACCATATATAGATAAAACATGAATTTTTATTTGATCGATTTCGAGTACTAATGAAAAATACCAATTATTCTAAGCTCCGATCAAGCAAATTTTTCGTAAAATGCTTAAACTTATTATTTTTGTCATAACTATAAATGTATAAACTAATAAACTACTACATTGATACTGTTAACTTATTTTCTATTTTTGCTATTTCATGTGTGCCGTTTATAAACGTAATAAAATTGTCCTTGTTCAACGTTTGAACGTACGTGCCACGTGGCCTACAAATATTATAATTTAATGGTAATAATTGTAAATAATGCATTTTATTATTTAAATATAAAAATTAAAACATACGGAAAATTTATAATTATAGTCATCTCACTTGTAAATATTGTTTTAACCTTGAAAGTTATTTTTTTAGGTGAATCATGATGACCGAAAACTTTTTTCTAAAATACTACATTATTTTTAATGTTATTACGAAACGTTTTATTTTTTTTTAAAAATTCCCAAGCCAGTTATTTAATATTTGTATGCAGTACTGGTAGGCGGTAGCTGGTAGGAAATAACATTTATGTGTGAACTCATCTAACCGTATTAAATATAATCAAATAATTTTTCTCACTGCACTTGAAATCTATTTACAATCAATACCTACCAATAGAAAGAAGTGGAGCATTCGTTCCACTCGGCATATGTATTAGGCACCACTAATTAAATAATTCAGAAAAAATATCATCAACAATATATTTGTATTAAATTCGTTCTATAAAATATAATCTTTACCATAAGAGGTAAAAGTTATCTTAGGTTATATTATTTATTACTGACATCACTCTACTAACATTGTATTAATTATTTTTTAAATAATGATCACGTTGTGTGGTTAAAATGAATGATTATTATTTAATATTTAACCCTTGAAGTTATATTACAAACAGAAATAATTAAATTGTAATAAGACACTCGTCAATAATTATTACAATATTGGTAGTAAGTATACTTCATAAATCAACTTTTAAGTTGACTAGGAATTAAAATTTGGTAAAATATTCAGACATAGCTGGAATATGATAAAGCGATTTTGTTATTGTGCCTACATTGATTTTTCGATACCAAGTGTTTTTATATTCTTATAATGTATCAAAGAAATACGACACATGTCGTATATCTTCTACGGCGTTACTTTAACCGACGTACACGCATAATATTATAACAATATGGTGCAGAGTAAAATAATGTTAAACGCGTGCACGGTATACTAATTTTTGATATATTATTATTATTATTGATTGTACCTCATTTAAATAAAATAGCACTATTACGGAAAATAAAAATAACAATTATCGATAATGGCAATAAATTATAATCTATCTATTATTTATAATAATGGTCTATTATTAGCTGTGCTTGTAATACAGCGTGCGAAAGAGTTGTGTCTTACAAACAAAAGTTTTGTTTGTAATATTAAACATTTTTAGTACGTATTTTATTAAAACGATTGACTTTTTGCGGTGTAAAAAACTAAGGTCTGCATATAGAAATAATATTACACTGTTAATGTCTTAAAATTTTATCTAATTTAATTTTGTTATTTAGAACTGACAATTCTAAGTATTCGGGAAAGTGTTTGTTTAGTATATAAACTTCAACTGTAAACTATGCCTATAAAATGGGCTTGTTTTATATTTATAAGCATTAAATGTTTACGGTTTGAATGTCGATTTGACATTTTAAAATGCAATGTTTTCGATAAAAAATAATTTATAAAATAAAAATGAATTCGAAATTATGGTCTATTACGGTATTTAAAACTTGCCAAAGATTAATGCACTATTAAAAGAATAAATCAGCGTGACCATGTTTAGTAAATCATCAGCTGGCACATAATACTTTTTCTTTAAAATAGGATATAAATTACTTAATGTAGGTACTTTAATATAGAAAACCGAAACACGAAAATCGATCGCAGCTACTTACAAATCGGTTGTATGAGGTCAACGCGCGTACAGACCACGCTCAACCACTATAATATGTTGTCAAAATATTGTACGGACCTATCGTCGATTGCGGACACACAGGTTTTATGTAACTGTGTAAAGCTTTCGAACGAACACAATATATTATAAGAATAAGTTAGCTGCAACGGCCGAAGCAATTATATTTATGTTCTACTACTGCAGTCTGCAGGCACACGCAATAAGGATTTTTGTGTGGGTGTCACGCGATAATATAACATTATCATGGGACACTGCCGTCGGCGAATACCCCACTGCATCACATTATTATTATTATTATTATTTTACGGCCACTGCGTTTTGTGGCAGGTACCATTAACACGTGTAACTAAACGTAACTGGCTCCCCGGGTCGACGTAGGCACGCAAAAATTAAAACTTTACTATAAACCGACTAAACAATAATAAAAAAAAAAAAAACCCCAAAGCCGAGTATCATATTATATATATTTTTATTGCAATATCACATACATGCACTTGCTGAGTATATAGGTATATTATAGAACACACCGCCACAGCAGACGACTATATTATTATTTGTGCGGGTTTTTATTTCCTAAGTCTATATTTATTTTGTCTACAGTGATCGCGCGTGTCGAAGTCCCAAATATTATGAATAAAAAATGATATTATTATTGTTGTCGTTGTCGTTGCTGTTGTTGTTATTATTATTATTATTACATATGCGACAGAGCTGCTGTGGGACCGAATCGAGTATGTGCGGTAAACGGCGATCCCGGTCGTCGCAGGTCACAGGTGTGCGCGCGCGTGTGGTATACTACAGCAATAGGTTAGGTATCCGCGGCGATAGGCAGTAATAAGTGAACATTTTTTTTTTTTTTTTTTTTATGGATAAAATACGATAACGAAATCCGATGACGCGTTCAGATCGCATTGAAAGTCGGAAAAGTATTATAAGAATAATATTTTATGATAATAATATAAATATATAAATATATATCTGAATATAATAATAATATAATATTATATTGATATTATATACCGATAGTCGTAGATTCGTCAGGCTTTTTCGAGATCACGCGTACCCACACGTACTCCGATAATATATTCGTTACTAGAGAATAAAATATAATAATATTAATACACAAAACGCGTTCGTGCTATGGGAATAATAACATTAAAGTGAATTATGTTTAATGTGATCACTGATTTATATGAATTGAATCAACCATTTGTCGGAATCAAAAATGTAAATTTTTAACCAAATCATAGATTATTATGAAAATAAATTACAGTGTAATCAACTGTCGATAGTTTATTTTCTTTTTCGCTGATTTTTCGTTTCGCTAATGCTCATCAATATTATGTGTCGTATTGTAATCATTATTATTATAATAATTTGGTGTATGATAATAACGTATATAATAAGAAGGGTTTATTACAAAAATAATAAGTTTAACGGAATCATATACGGTTGATATAATAAAAATCACTTTTACCAATGTGACCACATGGAAATTTTCAGGATTAAATATAACTGTACATAAATTTATAATATGTTACCATAAAATTTGGTAATAGGTAAATAAACGAATGTAGTCGGTAGGCAACGATAATATAAATTCCGAATCCGGGGTAAAGGAATTTATTACGTCAATTGATTTGGTCACTGACGTGGAAAAAGGCAAAGATGTTAAAAATCAGAAATATCGATTCATTGAATGTATATTAATTTATTCAAAATATTTAATGTAAAACAATATTGAGGAAACTAATCATCTTTAATAAAATAATAGTATTATTAACAAACACACGCTATGCAGTTAGTGAATATTTTTATTTGTATATAATTATATTACAGTTTTTAAAATTGGTTAGGACGTGTTTAGATAAATTAATTCCTGGTTAAACATATACTAAATTATTATTAACAGCAAAATGACGCAATGATGCTGAAATCAAATATGTTAATTAAATAATTTAATACATTTACAAAACCGGATTTATACTAATAATATATTTATAATATGGCTGCATGGCGTAGTGGTGTGGCGTAGAGTCTGGATGCATTCGCCAAATAGTGCTGTGGTCAAACATAGTCCGATGTTGCGATATCTCGGATGGGCGGTCACCAGAGTTTTTGGCGACAAAGCCATGTCCTATGCATGTACAACACGTGTTCCAAAAAACCTACAATACTATAATACGAGGGTGGTTCAAATATGATCGAGACAAATGCTGTAACATGTTTATTTATTATCGAAAAAGTTTACAAAAAATCACATTTTTTCTAGGTAATTCCCCTCAATATTTATACATTTTGTCCACCTTTCCGGAAGTTTTTTGATGCCGGTATCGAACAATTCCTTGGGCAACTCGGACAGCCATGTGCGCACGAACCCCTCTACCTCGTCGTCGGTGTTGAACTTTTGACCTCCGAGGGCCTCTTTCAGTGGTCCAAACATATGGTAGTCGCAGGGCGATAAATCCGGACTGTAGGGGGGATGTTCCAGTACCTTCCACCCCAATTTCGATATTGTATCGAGCGTGAGACGCGCGGTATGAGGGCGCGCGTTATCCTGGAGAAGAATCGCACTTCGTGCTGGAATGCTCCTCCGTTTCGACCGATAAGCGGGTTTCACGTGTGTTTTCAGAAGGTTAGAGTAGTATACAGCATTAATGGTACGTTGAGTGCGCAGGAAATCGACGTACAGCACGCCCTGCCGGTCCCAGAACACAGTACACATTACCTTACCCGCGGACCAGGTTTTCTTCGCTTTGACTGGCGCCCCTTCCTCCTTCTTCCTCCACTCTTTACTTGACACCTTGGTTTCGGGAGTGTAATAATGTACCCATGTTTCGTCTGTAGTGAAGATTTGCGTTAAAAAATCGTCCCCCTCCGCCTCGTATCGCGTCAGTAAGCGGCGACAAACTTCCAACCGCGTGAATTTTTGCTCAAAGTTCAACAGTTTAGGAACCCATCGCGCCGTTATTTTGCGATATTGAAGATGTTCGTGGATGATAGACTCTACACTACCAATACTGATGCCGACTTCAGCCGAAATGTCTCGAACATTCATCCTACGGTCCTCCAAAATGAGTTGTTCTACGCGGCGAATGTTGTCTGGTGTGACGCTGGTTCGCGGTCGACGATCATGTGGCTCATTCTCGACGGTTTTGCGGCCATCCTTGAATGCTTTGGCCCATTTAAACACGCCAGCCCTACTCAGGCACTCACTACCGAACTGCTTTTGCAAACGCACAAAAATATCCGTGTTTTTAACGTCTTCTCCCACTAAAAAACGAATGATAATACGTTGCGCAACGGCAGTCGGCACTTGACGTTCACTCATGGTCGTAGCACACGCGTGAAACACGTGCTCCGACGAAAACTATGCCACACTGTTTGTAAGAGACCCAGCTATCACATAATTAAGCCACTACCGTCGAAACATACATGCGGGCCATCTACAGCGTTTGTCTCGATCATATTTGAACCACCCTCGTACCTTACAGGGCTACATAAACGGTCGGCAACTAGCAGACCGAGGAAAGCAGAAAACTGGACCGTCAAAATATCTTGATTACGTTGTGTAATTAATTTACTATAAAAATTTGACTAAAAAAAATTTTTTTCCAGGCCTCATTTATTTATTATTTAAATCTTCCGGACTCCGAAAGAAATTACTTGCCGAACTCTGCCCTGCAGTAACAAACATGAAACCAAAAATCCCACAGTTGATGGCTCGAGTTGTCAGAGTTTAACTAGGAAAAAAAATATGTGATACATACACAAATATTGATAAAATTTCTAGATATCCAACATTGGCTAACGTCACCAAGAACTTTTGACCACGACAAGAAAATAACAACAATTCCGAAATCATCATCTTTTTTTATCGGTAACACGTTATTATATACATTCTTCTGATACGGTATTTATAATAATATATTATACACATTTTATACCCTCCATTATGCCCACATCCTTTAAATCAAAACACTCATTAATTTAGTCATTGTTTAAAAAACAACCATTGTTCAGTGAACGTTAAAAACAGTACCGTTGAATGTTTTTCCGATCATTTCCATTCAATAGTAATTAATGGATAAACGTAAAACACAACCGATTTTAGAGTAGTTTAATCGACGGTCGATTATTTTCGACTTTTTTTCAAGCAGAAGCACTTTATCAGGGTTGATCAAACACAATAGTATATTTTTATAACATATGTCACTACAATTACCTGCATTAAACTGGACGTTATTGGTATTTTATTTTCTCATAAAACATTTTATGAGAGATACTTTTGACGTACAAGCTTTTTGTTTTGGCTTTTCAAGGCTCATGCTATTTGGTGCATGTTTACGTACAAGTATTAGTTTTTACAACACTATAGTAGTTTTTAAATGTATATAATCAACTAAATAAACCATCATTTAGATATATATGTCGAATGAAAACAAATTGAATACGTCATATTTATTTAGATCTCACGACTGACACAAATCAATAACAATAAGTAACATTTTCCGAAAAAAAAAAGAAAATAAACGTAAGTCTTGATTTCATAAAATGATCACAAAAATAAAAATATTGTACAACTCATCGTTAGCGTCGGAATACAACCAGTTTAAACGATAGACGGGTACGTGTGAAATGGGCCTAAATACAATATCTTATAAACACAATATAGTTCTCATGTCACAAAAATTGAAAACATTGTAAATGTACCTATTTTAAGTGAGTAATTCTTTTAAATTTAAATAATATATATTATTTCAAACGTAATTTGTTGTGTTTTTAAAATTGTTCAATTATACTAATAACGAAAAACAATATATTAAACATATTTTAAAGTAGGAGCCGGTCGAGTATTAAGAGTGAACATGCAACTCAAAAGCATTAATATAATAATTGTTGGGAACAATTTTCCTTTTTGATCTACTAAATTTTCAAAAGTCTGCCAACTAACAGGCGTATAATAATGTTTTAATTAAATGTTCGTTAATTCTATAATTAAATTATATTTTCACAATTCGTAGAAGTTTATAATACTACAACACCGGTACCTGAATAATTTTCATGTGTTAGGCATTGTTTATTTAAGTGCTTATTTAATTTAAAGAATGAGTGGTTTAAATAATTTTATTCTCTATATTATGTAAAATTACAATGTACGCCGTTGTTTAATGATGTTTACACCCCGTAAACATATCTGTTATCGTATAAAATGCATTTATCGTGTACAGTATAACATTATCAATCAACGATATTTCATCGCGGATACAATATTTTAAAACGCAATGAGCACTGGTTATGTATAAATAACATTATCGGCCAATAATTAACATTGTGCCTGTACTGAGTGGACGACGTTATTGTGAAATCACACGTATTATTTCTGTAATAAATCACGTTGTGTATAGTAATGATAAAGGATAAAAGTGGAAAAAAATAAACAAATGGGCATATCATATTATTTCGAAACATTCCGTGAACAATATTTCATAATATTATATTTGTATATACCATATGTAAATACATCTATGTAATATATTTAAATAATTTATTCAAAAAGTATTCGTTTCTATGAAAATTGAAAAATGTTTGATCTTTTCATTGACTCAACTAACGAATAGTATACACTTGTGACAAAAAAATATTCATTCAATACCTATTCAATTATCAAATGTCAGCAACTAATGAAAAAAATGAACATGCGTTAATTCAACGTTCAGAAATTGGATATACAGCTTTAAAAGCTAATAGTTAAATACATTTAACTATTAAAGTTTAAACGGAAAATTTGGAGAACATAATAACTTAGCATAATATGGTCACGTTTTAATATTATAAAATGCAGTATTTGTTATTTGTATATTATTTAAATTTTTATGTTAAAAATATATTATATTTATTTTCTACACTACTATTTCGCTAATATACATGTAGACATAAAGTTGTTACTAATTAATTTTATTTTTTTATCAAGCATATTTATACATTTTTGGTGCATATTTTCCTTGAATTTGAACGCATGCATATTTAATATTATGTTATTTGGTATTTAGTAAATACTATTTACACTTAATCAGTCAAGCATTTAGTCAATAACCGAAACTTAGAATCTACTATATTATGTGTTATCCGATATTATAATGTAATGTATTTTCAAAAAGCTTTCTATAATTATGTGTACAACTGCATAGTTGTACGGCTTACATACTCGTATGGAGATTTGGTTAATTCGTATAATGGGTTTGATGAAGTTTTCTTGGAATGCTTTTTTTTTTTTTTTAATTGCTTCCTATATAATAAAAATTTAAAATAAATATATAAATTTAAAAAAAAATCTTCAGAATGTTATTATAATTTAAAAAGCTTTCAAATTAAAATACAGTTAATATAACGTAATACAATGCAGTACACGGCATATTATTAAGTATTATGGTCGAGAATAGGACTTTATTGTTTAAAGAAAATTCAAAATACCAACTTACACAAAATATTTGCGAGTGCAGCGGAATTTCGTTTTATCGATGTAAAAGCATATATTTTTGTTTATTCATTGCGTTTTAAAAATAACTCAAAATTCATTAATTGGTAAATTATATTATAATAGATTAGATTAAAATTCAGTTGCAAAAAACTTATTTCTCGGACATAATATATTTTATACGTTATTATAACGATTTGATGTTTAAAATCCGATTGATCTATTTTATTTGGTGTATATGATATTATGCATTTAAAACCGAAAATATCAAAATATTTTCTACTCGGGTCCCGCTCCAAGAATTATAATAGTTGTTATTATTTCCAAATACATATTAGATATCGCTCGTTCTGATATGACAGTATATTATAATATGATAATGTGCACCCGACATTCGAATCCGGTAGATTAATCTTGCCGGCCGTTGAAATGTTGATTACCCGTTTTACTAAGCGTTTAATACGTTTTTCCCGTGAATCAGGTATGCCAGACATTTTTTTTTTGCTCTTTATTTTCACATAATAATTATGTAAATTATTTACCAATGATCCTGGTGGCTGCGGATCGAAAAAAAGAATTAAAGGCCACGTGTTGGCAGCTGTGATTTAGTGATTTCACTCCTTTTAGTTCAATCTGCACGCTGGGATTTCCGGAGGAAAAAAATCAACCTAAAGGATTTCAAGGTGAAGGCTGTTATATTATTATGTATTTACATCAACACAGAATGTGGGTTTTATTCTTTTTAAAGAATAAACGATGTGTGAAACAGCCCCCTTTCGAATAGGGAGTATTATTTTCTTTTTTATTCAATATAGACCGCTATTTGATTCATGCGAATCATAGATATTTTTTTTTATCATAGGAACGTGTGGTATTGTGGATTTTGTACATTGTAGAATTTTTTTTATCTATCCACACTAATAACAAATTACGTAAACAAAAAAAGGTCACATTTTTATTTCAAAAATTAATAATTGTTAAAATATCGATTTAGCGATAAGTATAATACTATAAAACTTATGTACTTTGCGGTGTTTCGAATTTGCAATTACAGTACAAAATAAATTATAATTATTATTATGATTAATATATTTAATACATTATTATTAATCCATCGTGGTCACCGTTCGTAGACATTTCAGAAATACCCTATTTCAATATACGGTTTTGATTTGCACCCCGTAGAACAACTTACATAAAATAAAATAATACTCTGGTCACACTACTTTGATGTGTTGCTGTAGTAAAAAAACAGTTTATATATTATCTATTTGTTATGGTAATTCGATTTTTGTTTATGATTCACCCGTTAAACACAATATCTACAATTTTACACATTTAGGATTAAACACCGAAGAAAACCATTTTAGTTCAAGCTTAAACATTACTGATTATTGGTTAACACTGCGGAACATGTCTGAAACGCCAATTGACAATGAAACGAGTGAGGAAACTAACGATTTCACGACAGAAGCTGATACGTCTACGTACAACGATTACCATCCGGACGAAGAAGAAGAACTACAACGGAAATATTTAAACATGATAAAAATGTGCAATGTGCCAGGTGTTAAAAATTTATTGGATAAAAACAGTGGCTTTGACGTGAATTGTAAAAATTATCAGGGCATAACTGGTTTGAATTTGGCTATCGAAGTCAACTGCGAGCCGATGATCGATCTCCTGTTGTCATGGCCCGATCTCGAAATCGGAGATTCTCTGATGCGCGCCATCCGTCACAATCGTAGTCAAATCGTAATCAAGCTTTTGGATCTCCTTCAATCGAAAAGCCCGGAAAGCGCCGAATTGGGGTACGAGCATTCCACAGAATTTCCACGATACCTCACGCCGATCATGTTGGCAGCCCAGTGCGGACATTATCAAATCATCAGCCTGTTGTTAAAACGTGGCCATACAATACCAATACCACACAAAGCCAGGTGTTTGTGCAAAAAGGTCAGTAGCATTTCCTTTTTGTAAGTGTAAGTCGTTAATGTTTTTCATAGTGCCACTTGTGTTTTACTTTTAACAATTTGGATATATTTAACGCATAGTTCTCTCTTTCAATATAAATATGGTATTGAAATAACAATAGTCTGACGATAGGTATGCAAGTCGTTGGCGCAGCTCAACAACGGCCTCGAGGCATCCGAACTGAAACTTTCCGTGTTCCGGGCGCTGGCCAATCCGTTTTACATATACCTGACATCGGAAGACCCTATCCTAACCGCATTCCAGCTGAGCAAGGAGCTCCAGGAGCATGGAAACGTGAACCGACTGTTCAAGTCAGATTACGAGTCACTAAACCTTCAGACCAGGCTTTTTGCGGTCGACCTGATCGGGCTGTGCCGGTCATCAGCCGAGGTGAAGTTGATACTGACCCGGAAGGAGGGATGCAACTTCTTCGGGTCGTTCCCCTACCGCAGGCTGGTGATGGCCATGGACCTGAAGCAAAAGGAGTTCGTGGCTCACGGAAGCGTGCAGCAGATCCTGGAAGTGGCGTGGGCGGGCAACTGGTACGAGTGGCGAGACCGCGGGAATACGTACGGGGCCTTCACCGTTCTGGCCCGAGTGCCCCTGCTCCTGTGGATCGTCGTTCTGCACCTGTTTGCGCCGTATTCAAAGAGCGGCGAATACTACTCGTTGCCGGTGAACAGGATGATCAACTATCTGGCGTCGTACGCCGTATTCTTGGTGGTGCTGACGTGGGCCAACAACTTGGACAAGACGGCAGTCGAGTGCACCGACGACCGACTGGGCCTAGTGCTCTGCATGATCATCGTGCTATACACCGCCATGTTCATGGTGCGCACCGTTAAGCTCGTCATCGTGCAGGGCCCCCGGCGGTTCTTCAGCATGCTGTGGAACGTATACGACTGCGTCATGCTGTGCATGCTGGCCGCCACGGCCGTGTGCTGGTGGATGTCGTACGTAAACCCACGCGACCCACCTATCGAGCGCAAGTACTGGCCGTCATCGGACCCGACGCTAGTCGGCGAAGGACTGCTGGCCGTGGTCACGGTCATGTCGTTCCTGCGGCTGCTGTTTCTGTGCCAACTCAGCTACTCGCTGGGCCCGCTACAGGTGTCTCTGGGCAAGATGACCACGGACTTCGCTCGGCTAGCCGCCGTGTTCGGCATCATCATCGTGGCGTTTACCGCGGGCCTGTGCCGATTCTACCAGTACTACGAAGGTATGACGCACGTCGACCCGGACACAGGTTATGAAACCAAGCAGGACGAATCGTTCGTCAACGTATACTCGACGCTCAAGACACTCTTCTGGGGCGTGTTCTGCATGACCTCATCTACCGCCGGCACGGTGGTCATTGAGAACGCGGCCGCCGACGACGGGGAGAAAGCAGCGCCCGTCTACAACCACTACGTCACGCAGGCCGTAGGTACGCTTCTCTATTCCGTTTTCCAGACGCTATCCGTGATCGTCACGCTCAACATGCTCATCGCTACCATGACCAACACATTCCAGCGGGTCACCGGTAATTCGTACGTAGAATGGGTGTTCGGCCGGACGGAAGTGTTTCTGTCGTTCTCCATGCACAGCACTCTACCACCACCGCTCAACATACTGCCGTCCGTCCACTGCGTAGTGGAAGTGTTCGCGTACCTGACGAATTGCTGCAAGGCCAGCTCCGTGGGCTTTGTCAATATGATTTCGTCCAAGAAATATCATGCCGACTCTTATCCGGACAACGCTTTCCGGGAGCTGATGCACAAGCTCAGCCGACGGTACTTTCGGCACAGGCAGCGGCCCACCGACGTCAGGATGTGCTTTCCGGCCTGCGGTTGACGGTACTTCTTACTTAATCTCTTTATATATAATATATTATATACACGATTTTCAATATAGGTTTCCTGCAACGGCGGCAGCCGATGGTCCGTTCGTTGGTGTTTGTCATCTTGGTTTGAAGATTATCACACGAGAAGACGCGAACACTACAATGGTCGAAAAACCTCGGTCGCCGACGTTGTTGGTAATAAATTATACTATACTTTATTATGTAATAATTTTAATTTTGTACACTTATGCAATTAAATGTATTTATGTGTTGTTATCTGATATCGAATCGTTATTGAATTATCCCATGTGACATGTTAAACATCAGCACATACTTTTATAGGGAAACGCGTTTATACATTGTTTAATTTCATGTACACTTTGTAGTAGGCATGTAGGTAATGGTCATTATTTTGTAATTACACCGATCAAACTAAAAAGCAATAATATTTTTGAATCTGTTTATTTTTCAAATCTGTTTTCATAAGTCTTATGCCCGATAACTAGTAAATATATCAATTGGTATAACGGGAAATGTGTGTGATGCGTGCATACTTTAGACGAAAAGATAAAATATTGTTATTGTTTTGTTGTGACCAGTTTACTATAGTAAAAAGTGTATGAAGTTATGCGTTAGATAGATTATGAATGTGAATGCATACTAATGTTCATTTATTAAAAAATAATTTTTACCTACTGCATTATTTCTAACAAAACCACACCAGTTTATACGAACGTATTCAACATCGTATCTATAAGTTATACATAACAAACTCCCTAAATCGGACTACTCGTGTTTACAATCCCATTAAGTACTTCCAGGTAGCAATAGTTAATGTGTTTTGATGTAGCACTATGACAGCAGCTCTCTAGCCCATGTCCGAAGGATTCAACCACAAAAGGGTCACCGTGTTAGCAGTAACACCAAATTACATGTATTTTATCATTTAGTCCTAACGCACCTTCACGACAGTAATAAAACATTACTTAAGCTGGTGTTTTTATCTTAATTAAATATTTTATTTTCTTAAAATAAAATTACACTGTTATTCAACACTAAAATATTTCCCTTAAACTTTTGTATCGATTAAACTACTGAACTAGTATAGACTTTTCATAAATTAACAACAGAGAATTTTTTCTAAAGCCGGCGGCAATAATGTTATTTCCTCAAAAAATGGTGGATATGCTTATTTCCACTCTGATAAGATATCATGGTAATTCTACGATATGATTCCATCTGTTTATTCATAGAAAACAACTGTTGGTTATTAAATAAACTAGATTTCAGATTCTTGAAAAATTATCAATATTTACATAATATTTCTATTACTGGGACCAAAACGTCCAAAACTAATAATTATCAAAGTACTTAAAATATATCTGCACGTCAGCAACGTTAGGATACAAATTAACAAAAATGTAGTCATAACGATTTTGAAGTAAAATAATGCTGTTATATTACTAAATCATCGACACAAAACGTGACCTTACATCTGAAACTAAACGACGTGTGAAACAGCACACTTTTGAGTAGTAATTTTATTTTTTTTTTACTTAACACAGTTTAAACGAATTGTACAGATTTTTTTTTACCACACGCATGATTATGGTTGTTTTTTTTTCTTCGTAATCGTATAAAGGCTTAGGTACGTGATCGGCGCTAATGTGCCTGTATATTTGTGCGTGTTTGGCCTTTATACTATAGACATTACTGTAACCGTTAAAATATTATTAGAATCAAACCCATTGAAAATCTTGATTAGGTAATTTACTTAAAAAAATAAAAAAATAATCTTATATAATAATCTTCTAATGATAAAATTAAATACCTATTACTCAAATAATATGTGTTATTATAAACCGTGAAATAGACTAACAGCTGCATTCATTTTTATGGATTTCATTTCTATATATATAATATATTACAACCCATTATAACACTTTATTCGACGCATTATAATATTAGTAAAATAATATTATTGTAATGGTAGGATAAACCCGAACGATAACACGACTATAATATTATTATAAATCAAATCATTTACAAAATATGCTGTAATCGGTATCGCGTGTATTATAATATTATATATTATATAATCTATATATCTCATACCGGAATCTCGATGTATGACGTGATATTTTCCTGGGATCCAACGACGAAATTTTCATAATTTCTTACCTGTAACAAAAAAAAAAAAATATATCACTATCAATTCAATTGACGTTTTAATATTTTAACTTGACATATCCCAAGTCTAATATATTAGTCGTATTATTAAGTTTTAAAACTGAGTTATTTTATTTTTAATGGACTTTTTTTTATATATATTCTTCATAAACATCCAAGAAAAAATTCACTAGAGAAAAACCCATAATTGTTTGAAATGTTTGAATGTTTGTTTTTAGATGACTATATAATTTAAGACAATTTAAAAAATCATGGAACAAAACAAGATTATAATAAATGTGATTTAAATTAATTTTTTTCTTTATATTTTTAATAAACCATTTAAACGAAAATGTTTATATACATAATATGTAGGCACCTCACAATATAGATGAACTAAATTGTATTTTTTTCAAATTAGACTATACATAAATGTGTTTATCAACAATTGGGTAATAAAATATATAATATAATATAATTTATTTAAAGATAAATTCAATAAAACAGTTATTTCAGTATTTAAAATTACAAACTATTTTGTTGAATTTGGTACACTATTATATAAATAGTAAAACAATATTGTTTGACATTAAAATTCAAAAAATGTGCTTCTTAATTGTTGTGTTTTTTAAATAATACTTATCATAAAAATGTAAATTGTGACTTCACATACGTGTAAATGTGGTTAAATTATATTACGATGGTTATTTATTGTTTATGTTTAAGTATAAGAGAGTATTAAAATATTATTTACTTGTACTATAATGTTATAAAATATGTATTATAATAATATAGTAAAAGTCTATGTCACTCGAATTCGCTTTTTTACCGAGTACATTTATTTTTTGGGGTAATATCTTCCGGGATTTCCGTATTTTGAATCAAACACCTATCATATAAGTATACCTATTATTGTAAAAAAAAAACGTTTGTGTAATGTTATACGTAGAGTCATAGACATATGTCATATACTTATTTTAAATTTAATAATTGTACATAAACATATACATACGAGTATATACCATCAAAATAAAATCAAGAATATGATAATAAAAAAAATTTTTTTTAACGATCTCGTTAGTGTTTGTTTGAATAATTGTAAAAGAATGTCTGACAAACTTGTTGAATTAATTATAGAAAAATACGACTGAGTAAAATATGAGTACAGTTTTTTGTTTGCTTTTTGTGCGCCGGTTAATTGAATATTTAACAATCTGTTTTTATACACGAAAGTAAAATATATGTTAAAAAAAGTAAATCTAACGGTTGAGTTTCCCGTAAAATAAATATTGTAAGATTGTTATTATAATATACTGACAGTATTATCGTTATGAGAATAATAAACTAAGAATATTAATTCATTATATTATTATAATAATGCAACCCCGAGTTCTATTATCTGTACAACAGTAGTTTTACTACGTATCTATGTATATATTATAAGGTTTTAAGCTCCCTAGTCGGAGAAAATAAAAATAATAATTGTCCAAACCGGGGAGTGTTTGTATGGAAGTAGGAGAAGGTAAGTACTCCCAACAAAAAAATCGTCGGCTAGTGACAATTATAAGATTACCTCGGCCCCCTTTAACCCCTCATCATAGACGTTCTTATATTATGTACCTACGTCTTCATAACAAAAAAATTTTTGATATAATTTCCAAATACAGTAAATTCCCGTTACAACGAATACCAATACAACGAAAAATCCCGTTATAACGAAAGTCATAGACGTTCCCTGCCGAAAAGCAGGGTTTATAAAGAACTTATTCGAATTTTCGTTACAACGAAATTTCCGTTATAACGAAAAAAAAATCGGTTCCCTGGAGTTCGTTGTAACGGGATTTTACTGTGTATGGAATTGAATATATTAAAACAAACTAATGTTATATTATATTAATAAAACTAATATTTATAATTGGTTTTCTAGCTTTTATACTGTTAAGTTTAAAAGTTAATAGATTATAAATATTATGTGAAATGAAATAAAATAGCATTGGCTATACTATACATGCTAATGCTATAATATGTCCGGCGAGGTCGTAGTATAGCTACAAAAATCTTTGTATTTAAATGTATTTAGTATTTGCGTAACTAATGTCATTGTGTTTTGCGTGGTAGATCTGTCGTAGATTTAAAAAAAATTACTTTGTAGAGAAGGCAGGTTCCTACCTACCTACAGTTAGCTATTATGATGTACAGGTTATATTATGATTGCAATCTAATCGTGCAGACGGGCGAAATATTATTTATGAAAGCAAATTATATGTTTTACCAGTCGTAGCACACGTCATATTTATACATATATGTGCATATTACATAAATTCATATATTTTTAAATTCCACAAAACGATTTGTTCGTCTTCATCACGATTTCGACATTTTATCGCGGTCCCTACGAATTCGACCTTCTAAATTTAGCCACATCGTCTACGGTACGCAATTAATGTTTGCTTATATTATACGGCTATTATAGGTATACGTAATAAAAAAATAGGTATACTACGAGTAGTAATCCACGTGTCTATACGGCGTAGGTAGGTACCGCGACATATATTTAATATTTCGTATTGGAAACAAATCAACACAAATTTTCACCTTTTTCCGATACCTAGCATATTAATACAGTGAAACCTCCGCTAACGGACACCTGCCAATAGCGGACGTTTTTTAGGGAACGGGGACATTTTCACTACTTTTCAATTGGAAAACCTCCGAATAGCGGACTCTCCGAAAAACGGATATTATTTTAATAGGGAGTTTTTAAAATAATAGTAAGTCCCTAATCTTTATTTTAAAATAATACGTAATATTCACATTCGTATGTATTCTCGTATTACTATTGAGATTGCACAAAGACGGTGTACGTATAATTATAAACAGACAAAGCTTACCGATATTTCCAAACAAAAATAATTTAAAAATACATGTACATAATTTTGATTTTGATTGTAAAAATTTACTTTAAACAATAATAACTTACAATAATTTGTAAAAATATAAAAATGTAATAATTTACAATAAACAATAAGTAATAACATTATACACACATACCACTTACATTGAACATTATTATACAAATAAATTTCAAAAAATGTATCCCCTCTGAATAACGGACAAAATTTTAGTGACCGAGAGTGTTCGCTATTCAGAGGTTTCACTATAATTATTAATTGCTCTCTGTTTTATTAATATCGTGGACAGTATGTATTGTTTCTTATCGCGTATTTGTATACTGACCATCGGCGTACGCAGACCTCTTTTTCAGCGTGTGCAGAACGCATCCGCCACACGCAACCGAAAATTATTGTTTTAAGCATTGGTATAGAAAAATATACAAAATATTGATTACAAAAAGTGACCTTTTTACATAACCTATACAACAAAATGTAACTTAACGCGCCGACTGACCGGTTTTAATGACGTACTATCGTAAGGGCATAAGGTTTCCGGCGAGATTTTCAGATAAAAATAAAATCAATTTGACGTCTGTTGAGAATTACAAATCATATTTTTATTGCTTCTCGATACTATTACGCGAATTACACAATACGTCATGTACATAATTTGAATCAATTTTGGTGTAAATCTATTATACAGCCCTTCGATCAGCATTCGGAAGAAAATCGGATAACGGTTATAAATTGTATTATCTGCATAATGTTAATCCGATAGCACATTGTTATACTAATGTTTGACAATTAAATATTATATTATTAATATTTGGCGACGCTTCCGATATTATATTATAGTAATATAATATCGTGCGTATACGGCGTAAACGGATAAACAGTAGCGGGCAATGCGCGTCATTATAATATGTCGTGACGACGGCATACGATTATTATTATTATTATTAGGTAGTTTTGATAAATCTTCCGACGGGCTCGATTCTGGCGATAGATGTACTGTGTACGACGTAGTGCTGTTATCGTTGAAACGCCGAGCCGTATCGCGCCGCCGCCGATCACCGCAACAATATGATAATAATTTTATAACATTATACGCGTTTTAACACGCCGCCGCCCCGTCAGCAACCGTGTAATTTTCTAGTCTCGAGTCGTGTTTCGTGCACCCTCATCAATCAAAGCTCGTTTATGTCGCTTAAGTCGCGATCGCGGTCGACTGATATAATATAATGCATTATATTACACGAACACGCGCGCGGACGACAAACTCGCAAGTGTGTGGTCATTAAAGCCCGCGTATCTTGTAATATTATTATGCGACTACGATAGCGACGATGTTGGTGATGATAATTACAATGCATAATAATTATTGTACAGCCACGCCGAGAGTTAACGAACGGCTGGTTATTAGGACGACAGGATATGGATGGTACCTATACAACAGGCATCATACACAAATATTCGGTGGCCAAGAAGCCCGTGCAAAGCTGTAACGGTCCATATTGTTTTTTCTGAATAATTTTATGAACCCGACTAGTGAATCCGGGTCGATTTGATCGTTTCGTTGAATATTACATGTTTAAAATTACAGTTTTATAATTTTTTTTCGAACTTTATTTTTGTCCATATGAATCCTATATATATACACGTTATTTTTAAAAGACAACTAATCCGTATAATGATGTCCACTTACCGTTTCCAGAAAAATAAAATTAAAAAAAAATAATATATAAATACATATTTATTATTTGTTATGATCAAATCCGGTACTAATGAAGAGAAAATAAAATTTGAAAACGATCCGAATTATGCGCAAAATAGAATCAAATGATTTAAAACTGCTTTATCGCAGTAATGTTTGACGTTCCTTCAGACAATATTTGGCTCTCTGGCCATACAGTCGTAAACAGTACGTAGGTACTAATAACATATTTACTTTATGGTTGAGTGTATACAGTTGAATAATAAAAAAAAAAAAAACCTTCAGTATAATCAATTTTCACCGATAAATAGTTTAAGACAATATACATATCGTATAATTATGACGCTATGGAAAAAAAATACAACGCTATAGGTACAGATACAATTTTCATTTATTAACTCTACAAACAGAACGTCTGTTCCGGTGGAGCCTATTTTCACTCTCCAAATGTTACGAACACGGAGTTTTCCTGTTTTTGACGCTGATTTAAAACGTCCGTTGCACGTAAATACAGTTTTAGAGTAGGTATCACCGACGCGGCCGTCGCCGTCTCGACTCGGATCGTCATCGTTTATCGTCGCAACCACCCGAGGAGCCAAGAGAATCACAAAAAAAAAAAAAAAATCACTAGATAGTCGTCAATCCTCGGCTGGACGAATGTCACACATCACTCGCCGGTCAACGTATTATTAATATCGCGCGCGACGTGTGTGCAGTGCAGCACGCTAAGGTAAATGCATTTGTTTCAAATGTGTCTCACTCGTTATTATATGGCCAGATCAGGCCGCAAATAATATCGACCAGGAAGTCGGTTTACGCAGTGATTAACAAGTAACAACGCGTTACTATAAATATAATACGAGTGAAGCGACGAGAGTATGTGCAGTGCGTGCGTAGGCGTATACCATCATCGACTTTGAACAATATGCAAATTCAAAATATTATGCAATAAGTAACAGGGGCGCTTGTTCCTCGAAAATTGAAATCCCGCTGCTCTACAACAAATAATATGCAAATTCGGAAAGTCGTCCCGTGCACCGCCGCCGACGAAGTCGATCTGTGATAAAACACGTTGACCCGTGGTCGTATGCACGCGGCGCCGGCCCGGGGAGCTGCTCGCCGCTGCAACGAGCCGCAAATTGATCGTCGCGTTTTGAACGCGTAACGAATTGCCGGGAAGCAGAAAAATCTTCAAACACCGAGCTTGCAGCTGACTTTGGATACTGTAATATAATATAATATATTTAATGCTCAACGTCACCGCCGTCGCCGTCGTCATTACCATCGCATTTATTATACAACGTGTTTGTGTTAACACTACGGCGTGTAGCGGTATTTATGATGAATTATAAATAAAAAACGATCGTTGGTGCGGGCGTGTACATCGAATAATTAAAATAATTAGTATGCGCGTTCCGATTTTGACATCGACAGCGCAAACCATTATTTCACATTATTATGCATCGTTGTTTATTTTCGCTGAAATTGTGGCGGTACATTCACGCAACGCATGCGATAATCGGTGATTTTATTTTTAAACTTTCTTTGAACAAATGTGTTTGAAAATAAATTAATAAAAATTGACATTTAAATTTACATCATTACGATATTACTTCATTTGCTTTACGATTGCATTATATTAATAAGACGTAATATAAGTGTTGTTTAAATATTCACGTTGGACTCTCTAACGAAATTAGAAAGCATTAGTTGTATGGTTGTTTTTAGGACGTATAATACTTTATGTTTCTACCTATAGGTTAAGTGATAAATTAACAAAAACGTATTTATGTTGATGTGTGGTTGGCAGCTATTACGTCAAGTTCTCGAATCATTAGAAACAAGTAAACAGTAAAGTACCTACATAAATATTTGGTATATTGTGTTAGCATATTTTCACTAATGAACTGTTTTAAAGTAATTATTTTCGAAATGTTATGTCTTTTAATAATATATTATACTGTTATTATAGTATTATAATGTGATAACCCAACGCTGATAGACGTACCTACAACCCACGGCGTTATTATACTTATATTATGATTAATGGTCAAGTATTTTGGTGTTTTTTTTTTTCACACGGTGTAAATAATATTTAGTATATTACATATATTTGCATTTGTGTGTTTGTTCGTGTAGAATATGCTATATAATTTATATATTATACAACATAGTTATAGTTAAATAGTAAAAAATAACGATTTTCGCTTCGGATAATAATGTATACAACTTTAAAACGCGAATATCCGAGTGTCCCGAGTAGACCTTTAATACTTCTTACCTAAGGCATAGTTTTTACTCCTGTTTAGTTGATATGTAATTCAGAATTGCCAAATTGATTTTTATTTGTCCGAATTGGTTCCCGTTTGAAAAAGGTATTTTATTAAGATGAGTTTAATTGGGTCCACTTTAAATTTGTGATGTCCCTACCCCACTACTGGTCGAGTTGATTCGAGCTTTGAAGGCTACAAGTTTGTCAAGGACACACATTTCCCTTCCCAATTATACAGACTCAGGACAGTCGATTTAGGTTAGGTCAATTTGGAATATGGGGTATATAGGAGCTCGGAAACCAATTCAGTACTAGCCATTTAATTTCACAAATAGCTGAACAAACCCGTGGACCATTTATTATTTTCAAAATGTCCTGACCGATGAATGAGTATATTGTGAAATAAACAAAAAAGGTCATTTTTTTCATACTCATCGTAATATTTTAATATTACGTGATATTCGCAAATCAAACTGTATACATTATAATATTATCATGATGGTACCTACAACAGTCGTGTATAATCATTGTACATTTGTACACTATAATAATACTAAATATAATATTATAATGATGTATTGATGTGTGTTTACGATGATTTAATGATGAAACGGCTGAAATGTGATTTCTATTCAGTTTCCATGTGTCCTTTATCGAACGACTTAGAAAAATATTTTTTGAACGATGTTTGATGATGTAAGTTTGATAATTCATTGAATAATGCATTTCAGAATAATGTCATGTGTTTGAATTTGTAATATTTATTTATATGACTAAGTAATAACCCATTAAAAAAATCTTCTATTATATACGTATTATACATTGAGTGCTTAATTTAATGAACACTCATTATTTAAAAATATACTAACGTTTTTGAAAACTTTTTTTCTATTATATATATAGTTTACAATTAAAATAAAACAATTTTTTTTAATATTTTTTACTTTTTTGAATAACAACATACATTTTAAACTTTATATTCTGAAGCAAAATATTTTTTGGACTTTCAGAGTATTTTGATACATACAAAACGAAATTTAGAAGAATGCATTATAATAGTTATAAGTATTTAATGTTTGAGTAAGTGAAGTGTAGACTCTACATTTCGGTTTAATTTTCAGAAACATTTTTTTATCTTCGTACCAATTCACTCTGTTCAACTAAACTTTAAATATTTATAATTCATAAACTACAATTACAAACAATTATAACGATAAAGATGTTAAAAAAAATTGCTTTTTTTTGACTGGAAATTATGTAAAAATATTGATATTAACAACATGTTAATATATTTTGAAATAATAAGTGTTGTTCGATAAAACAAAAACTTTTACATAAAACTCTGTACATATTTAAATGGTTAAAAACACGAAAAAACGTATTTTATGTTTATTAAATAAGAACATTTTTTTGGGGGTGGGGAGGGAGGGTTCAAACTAATTAATTATATAGGTAAACTGCCAAATGTTTTACTCCGAAGAACAAAAATAATTATTACTTATACAGATTGTATAGGGCGTGTATTATGGCGTAGAACTTGATCGTTGTTGCACAAGTTTCTTCGATAAGACTCAAAGTTATTTTATTTTTAATCCTTTTAAACTCCTAGAAGTTTTTAAAGGTTTGAAACGGGATTAAATACATATTTCCGCAGAAAATAGTTGAAATATAATATTAGGTATCTTACTTAAATTGTGAACAATCTAAACTCGCAAATATCAATACAACTGAAATACAATTATATACTAAACTAATAAGTTTAATTGATTTAATAGGTTAAATATTTTAGTACCTATTAAATATCGACTTTCAGAGTTGAAAAACTTTTATGAGTTTATTATAAATTAGGTAAAGAATATCAAAGAATTTTAAACAAGATATTATATGACATTTCGTAATATTGTTAACTTGCTAAAGCTTTTCAACTCTGACAGTTAGTTTTATATAAGCGGACGTACAATAATATTGGACACAATAAATCATTAGAATTAATTATTTTAGGGCACAATATTATTTTAATTCAATTTAAATTTAAATACGTTAATTTTTATAATATCGATTAACGATGGCATATTAACATCGTTTAAACAATGTTTATTTGATCATTTATAAACAACATAAAACTTATTAAGTGATCAATGATGATTGATGATCAATATTCATTACATAACAATTATTTGGAATGAAAATACAGCAACAGACGACGTTGTACTGTAATTATCACTATAATATGACATGCGTTATAAAATGAAAATTATTTAAAGCAGTGAGTGGTAATATATCTGAATGTAACTGTAATTATAAAGCATTATGTCATATTTTACAGCTGTAACGTATAATTTGCGATGTAAAGGTGTTAAAATGAGATCGTTTTACGAAATTATCCGTCATTCGGGGAAATAATAAAAGAATACGTATTATTATAATTTATAGCAAATGTGATGGATTTCGGTAATTGCATAATAATAACGATAATTGAAGAACAATAATTATATTCGCGTTTAAAAGTACAAAACACATGAACGGATGTACACGATATTTAATCCGTGGACGAGAATAAAAAATAATCACGATAATGATTGATTCTATAAAATACTTTCAATGACATTTTATTAATCAACAATATAGAAACACATAATATATAACACAGTGTGATATAATGTTCATCCCATTTTATCTTTTAATTATTTACGCGTTTAATCCTTTTTTGACTTTTGAATTGTACTTTTAAATACTTACTTTTTTATGCACCAGTATTTTGCGGAGATAAAAGATTATACATTCTTCAAAATAAACGAGAACCATACTTTTTTCCGAACATTTTTAACTATGAGATGGTGTTTTTGAAGATTCGGAAGCATTTAAATTGAAATTCTAACAAGTAGATTCTGAATAAATAAAATATTTGAATTTACTAAATATCATAGTTCTTTAAATAATGGTTTTAAAAAAGTTATATTATTAGTTATTATTTTTTAGTATATTAACTTGGAAAATGTGTATTTACAAAGTATAAAAGTACGTTTTATAGCGTTAGAAGAAAATAGTTTTCTTCTTAACAATTAAAAATGAAAAATAGCATGGTCCACATTAAAAAAACAAAATTGATGCGTAAATCGTCGATTTTAAAGTAATCCAAGCCAGTATTATATTATTATTACAAATACGTCCGCTGAGCGTTCTTAAAAATTTAAAAATCAGAGTTTGAATGAATACATAGAAAAATGGGTGCAGGGCGAACGAGTATATTAGGTTATGTTATAGGGCATACTTATGGGTATGCCGATTTTATATACGAATACAATGTTATACTGCATACATTTATGATCATTCATCTTTCATCTTCGTTGCTCATCGCATTAGCCCGGAACGAATAAAAAAATATACAAACGAATCGCCCACCGTTTTCGAAATGATAATGTATTCAGAATGCGCTCCGCGGATATTTGGGTACTCTACGCATATAACCGTAGTAGTTGTCAGTACATAAATATATATACATATATTATATTATATGACAATGCGACATTGCGACGTCCCGGAAACGTCGTAATAGTAGCAAATATGATTTCGGAAATTTGTCGCGATATAAATTGACAGCGTAAGCGGATGGCCCGCCTGCTGTCTATACATTGACGCGACATGGGTAAAATAACAGACACCACAGTCTCTCGTCTGAATCTATTCGAATTTCAAACAGTTTTCGCCCAAAAAAATGAATGAAATTTAACACCCAGAATAAAATATCGAAAATTAGTCGTTTGACATCATAATATTATTATACTCACGCCATCGGGGTCTGGACGACTATAAAATTAATATATTATATCGTACGATACATTACAATATTGTGTTTGTTACTGCATTACATAATACATAATAATTTTAAACCCACAAAATTGATTTATCCAACGAATTTTGTTAATTTGCGAAAAGCGCTTGCTATACTAGGTATTATTATGGTTAAACAATAAGAATACTGCGGTTTTTTAAGCGAATATAATTGTTTAGATGCTTACTATAGTTTATTTCCTTATTGAAAATGTGTGTACGTAAATCAAAATATATCGAATAAACAAATCATTAAAACATAATGTTGGTAGTATGATGTATATATGATGCATATAAATACTATGAGAGTGCCTGGGGTTCATCTAAATTTTAAATTATTATTAAACAGATAAAAACTAAATTTATTGAACGTTCGTTATTTTATATATACTGAAATATCGAATGCAGTTTTAGAAAAATTTTCTAAAACAGGATTTATTTTTTCAAAAACCCCTTTTGGGATTTTAACGGAAAATCAGGAAAGCTGTAGGTAATTGCTCTGATGTATAGTAGAAGTCGAGTATATTTCATCGTTCTTTAAGCATTGTAATAGATAATAAATTAAATTTGAATTCAACTATAAATAATTTGATTATACAATAAAAAACGATTTTGAGTAAAACGGTATACATGTTTGGTAACCCAACCTAACCAAAAAATCATTTTAATATAATATTAACATTTTAACAAATGTTATTTTTAATTATTTAAAAAAAAAATTTCAAATTTTCGATTTTGACCTCTTAAAAGTACCAAATAGTTTAATCCGCAACAAGAAACTTTCACTAAAGTTGATGATAAGTCATCACACACAACAAAAAAAAAAACACATAATTGTAAAACCAACAATGTTTTGCTCAAATGAATGTAACCGTTTGACAAAAAACACCCAAGAAAATACAAGGGATACGCATTCGATAATTCAATCGAATAATTAATTAATGAATTAGGTTAGCAAGCTGATGTCGTATAATATACCGAATAAAATTACAGTATCTCGTTTATTATTGTCATTATTTCTTAAATAATTCGTAAGGCGTATTAAGACGGATAATAAAAACTTGAATAGTCTTATTGTTTTTGTTTCGTTTAATAACTACCAAGCCACACGAATAGACAATGTTACGACCACGGGTTGCGTTTCGGCGACACGCGTTAAGTAAATAATGCAGATGGGTGACCAACACCACGGTAAACTTACGGTCAACCGTGTGTAGCGAAGGGTTTCCCGACGGTACGTCACATACATAAATATTGTAATGACATGTCATAACGTCATTATAATAATGTCGTCGCCACGATAACAGAATAAAATAACCTATAAACCTACGGGTTGCCGCAGGGCCAGCAGATGCAATTCGTATAGATCTACGCACGTAATAATAATATGACTAACGTGCCGACGATAACGTCTACCATACCCCAAAGCTTTAGCACGGTTCAAAGTGACGAGTACCTCATGTTCTCAGTATTGAACTCGTTATTTTTGTTTTTATATTCAAATTTGAAATTTGAGTCATTGTTAACTAATCGTTAGTATTATCAAATTTTGCTTTGGCAAAATTATTTTATTACAATAGATTAAATTATAATATATATTTGCCTTACGTATTAAAGTAATTAAAATATTTTAGTCCGCTGTTTACCTATCGATTATAAATGTTTTATACTTTAACTTTATGTCACCGAAATCAAGACGTTGCGTTTTAACATGTTATCAGAACGACAATAAATAAACAATGTTATTATTATTCATTGTTGGAACAAATCATTAAATCCGGCTGTTTGTATTGCTCAATTTATACATTTTTATCCAAACAGAAATCGAATCTTACCGTATTGTGTCCTATGTTTCAGAAACGGTAACTTCGGTATTTGTATACCAGAACCGTTTCACTTCACTTCAAAGCCGTAACGATTTAGGCGCTATAGAAACGTTGAAAAAAAAAATAGGAATCTTTCCATTGGTAAATAATATGTTTACCTTCCTCCGGATGAGAGTGTGGTCCCTACAGCGCTGGTGAAAGTAAATAATATATTATATATATGTACAATATATATTGTACATATAGGTACTCTGTGTGTGTGTGTGTGTGTGTGAGTGTTGTACTTGCATATAAATATATATATGTAAATATTACAACGCGTAGTATTGAGAAATAGTGTGGTTAATGTCTTAGTGGTATAGAATATAAATTAAAACGCAAAAAGTTAAAAAAAAAAAATAATAAAAACCGCGAAATCGTTCACTTGATAGTGTAGGTGTCGTATGGTATCGTATCGTATCTTGAGTGTGCATCGTCATTGAGTAGAAGTACCTGTATTCAATTCGAATTTAATCATTAATTGTACACGACGATTAATGATTCTGAGTGGAGACTGAGTTGATTTGCGACTTACATTTCCAAGGATGAATAATTGTATTAATTTATGATGTATTTTTATTTTAGATTCTGAACGGAATGACGAATGATAAAATTTTACAACGATATGTGTTTTTTATTTGTTTATTCGAAATACAATCTCACCAATCATAATATTATAGTGTGTTTTTCGAGATTTTTTTTAGATAAAACATATCTACCTATCTATTATTATTGCGGTTTAAGTACGTCGCTTAAAATATGAATTATACGAAGCAATTACATTTTTTAGGCACGTTTTTCTGCATTTCAATAATTACCACACATGTGCCGGCAGTTTATAGTCGGAAATTTTAATGGCAAAGCTGTATAATACGCACATGCATAATATTATATCATAATACTACTGCAAATTTCAATAATTGTTTGAACATGTTCCACACACACAAACGCTCATACGAGTACCGTAAATCGCTAATAAATAATTATATTATTATTGCCGCGTCGACGCCATCGTCGTATATTACTCGTGACGTACAAATCAATTATACATACACATCGTTGTATTATAACAATTCGTATTATTATTAGTTATTAGTTTATTACAATCGGCGGTGGTAAAAGTGTAGTTTTTTACGAGTCGACGATTCAGATTTGTCACGTACTCGCGCAGGAGATGAGGAGACCGGTGAAAGTCCAAAGGCGGCGAAGGTTCGATACGCGTTATTTACATTTCAACCATATAAATGTTGTTCTTAATGTTATTTATAGGAAATCTGGTCATGACGTGGGTCAATATTGATCTATCGTCGCCGGATATAATACTTCCGTCGTGGAATTATGATCGACATGGTATTGAAACATAACAATACACAATATATACGAAAAAAGGTAAAAAAGTTTTGAGGACCAGAGAACATATTTTTTTTAACCATAACAGATTCGTTTTAAAACAAATGTTATTTTTGTTAGAACATTTTAATTTGATTTCGCGTTTGTTTATTCGGGGTTTGTGTTTCGTGCATTTAGCTCAAAATAAAAATGCGCGTATTTCATCTGTTTCATCGTAGATTAAGTCCCTATATACACTGTGATTCGCCAGGCATCCTCACTCTGATTTTCTTATTTAATAATTAATTTATTAAAACTATGGTTTTTAGAATTCCGAAGTATTCTTAATATCTATAGTATTTTTAATTATTTAAAATAATTATATCATAATGATTACAAAGTAAAGTAAGTAAGTGCCAAACATATAAATTAGAATAAATTCATTGTTTAAAGAATAATAGGGGGAGGGTGAACATATACTTGGTGAATAACTCTGTGTATATAATTATAATGATAGTAAATAATACATTTTTGTTGTTTTATTTTTATTTTTTACTTTATAATATATTTGGGTGTTAAATCAGTCACGTCGATTCTCTATTGACTCTTTATTAGTGGCTAACTTACGTGAACTCGATTGTAAAGTTAAACAGTAACGAATTAATGGAAAAACTCAGCTAATACGTAGGTGATAATGTACAAGAACATTATGTAATAATATTATATTAAACGATATTATTGTAGGCGGTATCACATCGTTACGTTTGCATGTTTAACATACGCACGCCTATAAGACGACAACGATGATAATATACACTTAAACAACTGTTATTATATTATTACATTGTATGTGTTTAAGACGTTAACTTGTTTATTTAACAGAGACGAAATAGACATCAAAAATGTTGTCTAATCGATATAATTGAGTAACACGACATAATATAATACACTCACTCGTTATTGTTCACGCGATAGCATAAGAGACCTAAGACAGCGATGGTTCTAATTTTCGTCGACTTGCTGTACAATAATATGGATTTTAACTGTCTATCGACCGATCAAATAGTATGCAATTTTGACGAACATAGGTGAGGCGACTTAAGAAATATCAATTTATAAATAAACGATGAATTGAAAAGATGATTAAAACGGTTATGTACATAAAGTGCAGTCCTAAATACGCTTAAATAGTACTAATTAAATAAGTATTACACCTGATTCCTGAAAATTCGAGTTTAACAATCCTTAAGATTTACATTAAACGATTAACATCCTACAACAAAATATTAAGAGATTGCATACCTATAAAGTTATGACAATAAACTAAAAATTAATAAATTACGTGTAGGCATATATTTGAATAGGCAACGGAGATCTTACAGGTATATCCCTTGATAAAACAATAATATAAAAAATATAATAAGATATATCGATAGATTTCTTACAAAATCGGACCAGTTGAAGTTTTCCACGCAGAAAAAAATAAAGCAATTTCCTTTAGTATCTATGTATTGGTATAATAATATACTGCAGTGCGCACGTTGTAATGACGGTTTTTCCAAACCGGTCATTTATTTTTCACACGATACCTACTGTACGTAGACAACACAAGAAAATTGTCAATATCAATAATATTGTGATAAATAGGTAATATTATGTAGTTCCACCTGGCCACCTGTTTGTTATAATATCCCATAGAGAAACCACTTTACACTGATTGTTTTCTTTGTATATATATATATATATATATATTTATATGTATTATTTGTATTTTTAACAAGGTCCCAGCGGATACAAAATGCAATTACTTTATCGGGAATTATTTATTGATTAAAATAAATAGAAAATACGTGAAACTATAAAACGGTTTTCGATGACCAAAAGTGAATTGAAGTTTGCAGAAATCACGGACGATCCAGCACACGTACCTACCGTTTGACAATAAATTGTGAAATCAATTGTCTTAGTGTTAGCTTTTCATGTAAAACCGTTTGAGAATAAAATATTAATGTCGTGGAAACTCTAGCGTATTCTATATAGTTGAGGTTCTTGTTTCCAAGAGTCATATAATATAATTTATTGCAGTTCATCTGCATATGATTTTTAAACTTATTTACATCCCACGCCGATCTATACTTAGACATTTAACTTCGTTTTTTTTAATATTCAATAATTTCTTTATAATATGAATTTCGTTAGTTGTTATTTTATTTAAGTATTTACTGTAAACTTTTGTATATTATTTTTAAATTGTCCATAATAAGTATTGTTCTAACAGCTATTATTTAGGTAGGTACGTAATAATATTTTTATAGTTATAATTTATTATAATTAGTATAGTTCAATATCAGACTACAGTAAAATATAGAAAAAGTAAAAATAAAATGTTCTGCCCTGTATTCTGTTTAAAATCATAGTATTTAATGCTCAAAAATACATAAAATATATTATTTCAGTTTTCGTTCATTATGAGTTGTGACCTTATAGTAATCATAATTAGAATGAAAAATAATTCATAAAAAATACTTACGTACAGAAAATTGTTTTATTGTTATTGTTATTGCTATTATTATTATTATACAATTATATAATCATAAATATTCATATACTTGATTGTTCCTGTTTACGATTCGATTGATGTGTCACAGATCAAAATACGTTTCGTGTTTAAATGTTTGATTAGGTAAAGTAAACCATAAATTACGTTCTGTGATATCTAATATTATCATATTAAATTATATAACATTCTTAACGTGTTCAAAAACGACGTTGAATTATGTACAGTGTATACTAAAATTTCAGACAGCATGGGATACAATTTTACGAATTTGACAAATTGGACAAAAACCAAACCCCATATTAGCGCTTTTAGAACTATTTAAACAGTTATTTTGAAAAAGTTCGCTTAAACTATCATACATAATATTTATCATTGTATAATCAATCTGAAATCGTTTGTATAAATGTCGTATAGAAGAAAATGTATTTGTATATCGATAAAATATGGCGTGTTGAGATTTTATGACTTGCTTTTGATAAAATTCACGCAGACGTATTAATAATAATTTTATAATATTTAACTCAATTTTGTTTGAAATTTTAAAAATATACAAAATTATGCTTATATATTTATTATCTTTTGATATTTCAAGACAAGCATTGTATAATATTATCAACCATTATTTAATTTTTGTACGAATCTGTCAGTGTTAATAAAACAAAATACGAAATACAGTACTGTAATTTTGTGTATAAATAATTTTAAATATCGAATTAACCGTTGTTTTTGTTTTAAGACTTATGTTTCAACTATCACACACAAATCATCGAAAATTACACTAAAAACCGTAAAGCAAAAACAGTATTTTATAATATATATATATTTTGTTTAAGGCGAAATGTTTAATTTCGGATCTATTCGGACAGGAAAAGCTATTATTTTGAACCGTACTGCGAAAGACACGCATGCCAATATACTATTACAATAAGCGGACATGATATCGCCGACTGGCTTTTGTGGAATAATGTTACGCGATAGAGGCGGACACGCATTACTATTATATACCTACGACGGGGACACTATTATTAGTGCGTATAACATAAGCTTTTTAAACTCGTTGCTGTACATAGGTTTGGCGCGCGCGTGTTTAAATGAACAAATAATAAGTAACATAGACGGCAACTGAAACTATGGCAAGCGTAATAATAATCCTCAAACGACGACCTTTATGCGGTGGGGCGTAGACACGATTTTTGAATGGGGGAGGGTCAATGATGACAACAATTTCAGACAGTTACATATAGGTAAGCGCGTGGACTGTAGCCAAATAAGTAGCTATATGTTTTTATCATTATTTTTTTTATTTTTTCGTATTTTATATACTTACGAGAATAACATCAACTCAGTATTTGACTTGTAACAGAATACGATCTAGATATAAATTCTATTTTTCTTTAGAGCTTCAGGTAGTCAATTTGTTTGAAATAGCACTTTAGGTGGAATAAAAATGTATTATCCTTCAAATTTTAGAAGAGTTTCTTGTAGCGAATTTAGTCGGTACTCTGGAATTTAAGGGGTAAAAAAAAAATAAATTTTCAGTATTTTCTAAATAATTGAAAAAAAAATGAAAATTTTAAGCAAACCTGCATTGATTGACTAAATATTTAGATTGATTTCATGTTATTTTTACCACGAATTTATTCAACTTGTTCTACAGTACTCATGCAGATTAAATCATAAACTAGTAATAATCATGCAATATATGCGGTTGTTTTTTTGGCCGAAATTAGTTCAACTTAATAATATAGTTATACTAACCGTTCAGAGTCGTTATTTACAATGATTTTATATTTAATGAGAATTAAAATGTAATATACAATCACAGTGATTTGCTCAAACTCAATAAACTGCTATACTACAGCAAATAAGTGATTTTTTTTAGTATTTATACTTGTCCGAATATTTATTCTAGTGGATTAAAAATGAAAGATATCTTCCAAAAATATCGTCCTTTTCCATTAGTATCAATTTCTCTCGAGTAAATGTTGTGCTTGCTGAATTATATTAACGTCTGACTTATGAGAGGTATATTTGTAATTATTTTAATTAAATTTTACCCTTAATATACAAGTTTTGACATTTACAGGCATTGCGTAACACGATATTTTCAATAAATTGTAATTTTTTTTTTTAATACACATTTATCTACAGTTACAATCATAATAACTTATTAATAATAACAAAAAAAAAAGTTCGTATTATTATATAGTGACACTCACAAACAATTCGCCTCTCCCTTGTATATACGTTAGTCCCACGGCGGACATGTGCATCATATTTTGCGCGTTGCGTTTGCAAGAAGAAAATTGAAATAACCAAAATAAAAAAATCATTAAATATGTATGTTCGTCGGCGGAGTTGCCGTTGTTATTATTATAATAAACAATATATTTTCACTTCTGACCGTCTCGCCGGGGGCAGTTTATACCTAATATACACCTTCGAGACTCAGTCGAATATATGGCAAAAAAAAAAAAAACGAACCAGTCAAAACATTAATAATTAATTATCGTTAAATTTGAAAATAGCTCGGTCGAGTTGAACGAGGAAAAAACGGTAGACGGTAACAGTATACCACCACCTTATGTAAAAATAAAAAATAAAGCATAGAAGCGTTTGGAGCCGGTGGAGAGTGTGATTTTTTTTTGTATTTCATAAAACTCTGAGCTAATAATCCGGTACACGGGCCAACCACTGACCACGATGTATAAGGACCGTCTTTTAAGTACGACATGTACCGAGTGGTTCTCGACTCGTTGACTGTTGTATTGTACGTTAACATCTACCGCGGCTAGTCGGCGGTGGTGCGGTGCAGCGAACGCACACGCAATAGGACGGGCGGCCTACGGTCGGCGTCAATCAACGGTCCGACTGCTGTGATTTACTTGGGACGATTCCAGAAAACGTAAATACACGACGGGTTCCGATTCAATTAGTACACGTATTTTGTTTCAAAGCCAAGAGACAGGAGAAAAAAAACGTAGAGAGAATGGAAAAAAAAAATCTCCACGCACGTAACCCGAAAAATGCGATGCACGTATCATACGACCACGGTCGTGTAACTACGTATGTCGGCACGTAGTGTGGTGGCCAGCAATTTCTTTTCTTTGGGGTGGGAGGGGGAGCCCTGAATTTTTTTAAAAAAAATTATACTAGTACCGCGGCTGCAGTGTTAAGCATATTATACTGATTATGTTTGGAGGCCACGACGTCGTCTATTAATATACCCTTCATCATCTTTACAAACAGAAGTGCGTGTAATTTTTTTCTTTTATAATAACGGAATATTAAATATTTTTATTACAGTTAACTCGTCTCTTAAACTGCTATTATAGCATAATGTCTAATATTATTGGGAATACAAATAATTTTCGGCAGCCTGACTCTTAACTGTAACAAAGATGACCACTGATGTAAATAATATTTACTTTAGTGATACGATCCAAACCGTTGGAAAATTATTGCCAAAAGGTATTTTCTGGTATTCTTGAAATCCAAATCTAATATATTGCCATACTATAAAAATAATAATAATAATAGTCAACAATATATAAATATTATCATGAAAAGAAAAGAAACCATAAAAAAGGATCTAATTATATAACAATAAAGTTATTTATTATTTTATTTTTGTAATATTATAAAAAAAATAATAATTGTTGAATCAAAAGTAAAACACAATTATTCCATATTTCTATGTAATTTGTACAAATAATCGTAGTTACTTTAAATTTTTTTTTAAACATGGTTAAGAACCTCTCTTTTTTATTTTTGATAATTCATAATATAATATATTTCTATCAAATAATTGATAAAAATAAATTACAACTAATAATAAGAATTTTTATTTGTACCTATTTAAAATGTACATACTACATATTTAGATGAAATTTAACTAAAAAATAATTGTATAGGTATGTGGCATAATAATATCAATTGAGAGTTAACTCAACTTAAGTCACATTATCGGTGTAAAAACTCCAACTCATTTGTGAATAAAAAAAATATGCACTTTAATGCCTATGTAGTGACTAAAATACAGTACAATCAGCTAAGTCAAGTAAAAGCGCAGAAAAGTCAATGTAAACTGCTCAAGGGTTGAAAAAACGGACAAAAAATAAAACAACAAAAAAACGGTTAAATTCATTGAAACGCGAATTCTAAGGGTTAAGACACTATACTTTATTATACGTACTCGAATACACATTTTAGTGTTCATTCGAATGTACATTATAATCATAATAAAACGTGGAATATTAAACGTTACACCGACTACGACTATTATGGGTATCTGAAATTAAATCGATTACGTTCCAATATAATATTATATTGTAATGGCGACGTTTCGAAAATTAATTACTGTGGCCGATAATATTTATTATTAAAATTTCTAAATTGACTATTAATTACTTTTGATTGTAAAAAAAATATTATTATGGATATCGCAATCACACGTTTATGATTACATTTATTACGATTATTTACTAATCTATCGAGTTTATGGTAGGTACCTTCGTAAATTATAAAATATATCGGTCCTGTTTATTTCAATCGATCATATTATATTGAGCGTTGAATGTTATTTTATGAAATATATTTAGCATTAAAAAATTAATTGATTTAATTGAAAAAGATACTTGAATTCTGTTTTTATGTTTAT
This sequence comes from Rhopalosiphum maidis, assembly GCF_003676215.2. NCBI lineage: Eukaryota > Metazoa > Arthropoda > Insecta > Hemiptera > Aphididae > Rhopalosiphum > Rhopalosiphum maidis. The sequence continues at coordinate 43,137,254 of NC_040879.1, forward strand.
AAATATATTATGGGATCAGTTATAAAGGTAAATTAATAATTAACTAAGTTTTGTTTATTGACAAGTATAACTATGTTACCTGAAATTAAATTGAATATTGTTGTGAAAATTACGGTTTTTTTTTTTTAAATTTTATTTTCAGTTATTAAGTAGTTGAAATACCTTATTAATGAACGTTATATACAATAATTCTATCGTTTTAAGTAGAAAGTTTTGTTTACATAGTTTTGGAATAACTAATGATTATAATAACAAAAAATAATTTCTTTATACCATTTACGTATGTTAGCATTTATAAATTAACCATACTGCTTAAAAATTATCTCCTACGCTTAAAGTCATCAAAAACAAATAATTTCAAAATATTTAATATTTTTTTTATATAATTAAGTACATACTTCATTTTAATATTACCCACTATTAATTATTTTATCTCTCAGTTATTATTTTCTCGAAATGTAATAATTTCCTCGTATTAAAATACAGTCCCAAGAGAAAATTTTAAAATTATTGACAACACATGTTAGCATGAGCATGAAAATAGGTAGGTATAACTAATGATTTTATTCGTTATTATATATTACAAAGAGCACGACCACATGATTGATTTTTCCTCCTAACCTAAGCTAACTAATATTAATCAGTGATAAATAAATATGAAAGATGTATGTATATAATATGAGTACCTTATTAGATATAAAAATAAATTATATTTTAAAGCTGAACTGAGTAATAACTAATAGTGTACACGATTATTATTCTATGATTAATATTATTTTGCTTATTGACTATAAACTATATAATATTTCTGGGTATAACAGGATTGAGAACGTTATTTTTACCTGCTAAAATTTATGCAATGTTAAGGCATTGATTAAATATACAAAATAGTGTATCTGATAAAAAATGTTAATATTATACTTTATTAACATTTGACATAGATTTTTTTGTAATTTAAAAAATATACAAATATCAATTATTTGTTAGTTTAAGATACAATTTAATTTTTTTCCCAAGTACTTATTTCTAGTTAATTTTAGATACCGCACGAAGTCATGATATATTTAGTTTGTTCAAACTCTTAGTAATAATTAACTGTAGAAATAATACGAACATAGTCATTACTGGCCACGGTTTATAAATAATATTGTTTTAGATTGATTCATTATTTTCACACGGTTTGTATCTAAGTTTCCTTCAAAACAGAAGTCACTACTCGTGTGGAGAGATGCTTGCTACAAATTTAGATAGACGACAACGTCGCTCAAAAAATCCTAAAGAACCTGGATCTGCGTCTGAACGCGTTATGAAAAAGAATTGGCCATCATTTAATTCAATACACTTTTAAAATGGAAATAATATATTGTATTTAGTTTTAAAGTTGCTTATGATAGTTTACGTGTTCATTAAATATTCAGCGGATATAGTCTATACAACAGAATAACAAACAGGATAAAGGATGTTTTACCGCGTTCTACTGTGGGCTGTTCTCAAAATGATATATTATTTTTGTAAAAAGAAAATTTCGATTGGATATTTACATCACTACGTTCAAAAATCCATTATATCTAACTTAGTAATAAATTTAATAAGTATTACCAGAGGAATGAGGCCATCATATAATTATATTCGCGAACAGTAATTAAAACGATTTTAATAATAATAAATATACATTTAATGAGGGTTAAAAGTTGTTCGTGCAACATTATATAGGGGAGACAATTTTCCCGTCCTTTAAGAATCTATCGATCGATCGTAAACGAAATTTTTCGATGAAATAAACAAAACTCGCACGTACTTTACCGTCCTTACCTTAATCAAACTTAATTACTATGTTTTGGTCCACGTAACGTAACACGAATATGCATGTGGCCAAGAAGATTTAGGGCATTTTTTATTCTTCGTTACGGGGACATGTAAACTGTAAATAATGCAGTCGTTTCAAACTTTGCTTTATTACAAAGTAGGGACATGATAATTTGATACGATACGATAGCTAATATTCCGAAATTTCTTCAATTCCAGTGTGTATAATCTCAATATGTATACAGTTGTTAACGGTTCATATCTATATAATACAGGTATCTATATAAAAATTTAAATATGGGAGAGCTAATGAAAAAAATGAATTTGAGTTAGGTAGTTAAATTTAGTCAACGTTAAGAACTTTAAATTATAAATTAATAGATTACAAATAATAGGTATATATTTAACTCTGAGTTAAACTTCTGAGTTATTAATAAAAAGTTTATTTTTTTTATTATTAAATATTATTATTATTAAATTTATTTGAATCACATATAGTAATTCTACAATATTTTAAACTGTAATAGATAATTATTAGACACCCAAACTCCTATGTTAAAAATCTATTGTATTGTTAGTAATGGTTATAGATAATAAATACGTGTGTGACGCGTATAGTACATGTCTATTAAATTATTAAATCGTGTAAATCGTGAAATATTTTATTGGTCTTATTTTAATTTTAAATCATTGTATAGAGAAAAAGATAGAGTGAGAGAGAGAGAAAGAGAGAGAGAGAGAGAGAGAGAGAGAGAGAGATTTAATGAAAAAAAATATCAATTTTTAATTTTGGTTATAGTGTAAACTTCTGATATTGTTTTTTTTTAATATTAACTGGGAAAAAGCTGTGTTATTATAATATAGATACTTAAACAAAAGAACCTTTTAGTTAATTAGAAAAATAGCTAATTAGTTTTGTTAAAAACTTTTTAAAAAATTAACGTTTTACTTAGTTTTAAAGTTTTAATTCTCCCACAGTTTTGAAAAAAAAAAACCATATATTTCTATTATTTAAAAAAAAATTATAGCTAGTGTATGTAATTATAATAATAATAAAAAAAAATTATAAACATTTAAAATATAAATCGTTCTTCCTACTAAGTCAGGTAATATTCGTTGATAAAAATATAGGTTTTATGTGATGATCGCAACGATTGCAATTCGAATTCAACCTAGTTCAGTCTCGAGTGCAATTATTCGACAAAATAAGTGAAATTCAACCCTAATACAATTCGTGGAACTGAATGGGCAAGTATTATGAGCTACTACCTGTATAATGATAGATAAATGTAGTATAAGTATAACATACGTGGCAACATAATGACGATCACCCTAACCGTACAATAATACGCAATTTAAACGTCAGAGACAAAGTCGGCGGAATTTGCGTACAATAGATAGTTGCCGGAGATTGTAAACGCGGTGTTTTCTATTGTTGAAGGCTTCCATTGAATAATAAGGATTTTCTTTGGCTGAGCTTTAATAAAACAGTATCGCAATGTCATCTCTCCCCGAAGCCACTCACGTGTATTGAATATCAAAGCAGATACTGCAGCAGGTATCGATACTGTATTATAACGGTACAGCTAAAACGATACGCGCCTATGTGAATATGTAATTTTTATTTTTAAACGCTGTATTATAATTATATCAATGTTTATTATTATTATAGACAAAGACCGTTTTGTTAATCGTAAATAGACCGTGATCATTTTCTGATCAATACGATATTCCAAGAACTTTGTTTTTGGTCGCAACAATACTATAATAATATAGTATTATCATGCCCTCCTAGTGGAACAAGCAGTAAGGTTAGGTTAGGTAATTTAAAAATTTGAGGTTATTTCATATTCAGCATAATTGAATAATCACGGATTTTTTTTTCCTTATGAAAAACACCGTAACTCCACTAGAAATGCCTTTAAAATGCATTATAAAATGTCGTATCGACCAAAATATTGTCAAATATACTATGGAAAAACGCAGTATGTACCATGCATGTAGAATATCCTAGAGAATAAAGCAGTATATCTAATGGAGATACTGCTTATTTTACTAGTAAAATAATTTACCAATGTAAATACTGCATATTTGCTTAGTAATCTTATCTAAAATGGATTTAAAGTATGTACACTTTATTTTTTTATAAGTGAATGGTTGTGACTTACTAGACAGTCACACACGCCATGTACCAAATGTTTTGGTCAAAAACATTTGTATTACATATATATTTAAATTTTAATTCATATAAATGTGTATTTTTATAATAAAAAGTTGCTTTATGGAGATAATGCATTAATTAAAGTTTATTTTTCTTTTAATACACAATAATACTAGATACAAAATATGAAAAAAAACCAAAATAATGATCTAAGTACAAAAAAGATATTTCAAAAAATTAAGAATGCTTTTGACTAATATTTAATAAAAAAAAAGTGGGTAATAATAATGGTTTTAAGGTGAAAAACAAAAAAATCGAAAAACTCATTTTTCCAACAATTCAATTATTGGAGATACTGCTTGTTCCACTAAGAAGGCAGTATGTATATAATAGACAAGTACACTATTTTTCTTTCAAAAAACTTGACCATATTTTAATTTTTACAATAGTATAATAGTTTAATGAAAAGTTCAATAAAATTTTTAAAAAAATAACTAAATTTTAAACTCAGCAAAATAAATTATATAATAATTTCTAAAATGTTTTCGTAGCACTGCGGGTTCAGTCCGCAGTATGGTCTGCGTACCGTTCATCAACTTAACAACTTACAGTGCCATTCCTCAGACACATTTAAATATACAATTTAAAATGTATATATTACTGTGATTCATTAATACTTAATTATTAATAAAATACATATTTTAGATTTGTTTGACTCTAGTTCACTTCATAATAATAGAATATTGATCAGGGTGAAAGATATAAACATTTTGATAACGAATGAAATGAATAATTATTTCACGAGCTTAACATATAATGTATATTTTAATTAAATTTTTAGTTTTTATATTTATAAATATAAATATATTATATATTCTATGAAAAAATTATTTCAGTTTGAATCAAGTCAATATTTATATCCTATTTAATAAATTTGATTTAGTAACATTTAAGTTAATACATTTTTATTTGGGTCAACATTTAATTTAAAATTAAATTGAAACCTTCAAACTTACACAAAAGCACTGTTTTTTTATAGTACCAACACAAGTACTAAGTACCTATTATGATAAACATCCATGATACAGAGTTGCGAGTAAATTTAACACAAGTGGTAGACCGTTAAGAACAAAACTATATGGATATTAAATTTTTTTTAAAAAATAAAGAAAATCAAATTCATGATAAAATAATTAGAAAAGCTGCTCAGAAAATTCACTGACATATCTAATTTGGCACCATTTTACGCAAAAAAATAAGTCTTATTTAAGACAACATATTGACAACAACATAATCACCAAAATACTGAATTAAAAATATCTCTTTACCGGCTTATCTAATTTTCACTAGTTGTGTGAGGCATTATATAATATGATTTCAGGGTTTAAAAACTAAGTTCTGTAATACATTTATAGACAATCATTCGAAAATACACATATAGTAGCACAAATGTATTTATTATCATTTTTGGGCTGTCATTTCATATTCTCGTATATATTCAAGCCGTTAGGATACAAATGTACTCCACGTGATTAATCGTGTAACTATTTATACCAATGTAAAATGTAATATTATTTATTTGGTGTTAATGAATGGATAAAGTAATAATTATAATTTTTCTATCTCAATCAACTTAATATGAAAAATTATATTACTACGAATGAATACGTTATTATCTCGTTTATTAATATTTAAACAATATATTATATTTTAACAAAAAAAAATTCGCAAAAATGTTTTATTCTTTGATGGAAATTTTGGTATAAAAGAAAATTAAAAAGGTGACCAAAATTTCAAAAAAGCTACTGTACACCTATATTTATAATATTTATCCCCCTTTATATCGGACTGCGATTCAAACTTAGAGGGATCAAACAGTACATCATTCCGTGTCCCAAACCAATCATAATATCAAGGAATTAGGAGGTAATATTAATTCTCAGAATTTGGTTAACTATAACTTCAGTCAACACATATTTCCAAATTACCAACTAATACTTAATTAAGACACAAACATCGGTTTTGAGAAATTCTACTAGAAATCTTTGTATCTTAACAAAACAGTCAACATAGTCATTATATATACATAAATGAACTTATCTATATCAACTAATTTGATATAATCTAAATTATACAGTTTAATTGGTTAATAATAAGTCTGTTGTGGATGCCATAAATATACAATAAAATATATATTATCTAATATGTATATGTTATTTATATAATGTTTATACAATACAGGTCAGAGCAATTTACCATAACATGCCGTGATTTTTTTTGAATAATGCATTTGTTAATTTTTTTGATTTTTGAAATTGCATGCACTTACATACTATAAAAGATTTTTTTTAAATAATTAGACTTTTTTCTTTACCATTATTTAGATTATAATGTGGCGATACAAACATTTTTTTTTTAGACTTTTGTAATTACTATTAGCTAATTTATTACAAATGTACAGTTTGTAAAAAATTTCCTAGTATTATAATTTCTAAATATTATATTTATAGGACTATTTTTCTTAATACCTAATAGCTTAGAAACTATTCGTTAGAATTTCGATTTAAATGCATAAAACTATTTTATTGAATCATTTAATTAATAATTTACAGTAAAAAAAGACGATTTCTATTTTAAAAAGCTATTTAACGATTATCCTGCAGTATAATATATTTTTTAAAATATATAATTGATAATGATTTAATTCAAACAACAATAGTATGAATTCTAGAATAAACATTTAAAAAGCACGTTAATTTTTCACAGTCCTTAATTTAAGATTTATTGTAAGTACACTTATACAACTAAAACCAAAAAATAAGGACATAAATTATGTTAAGTTGGGTCAAACAATTTTGGTCATGCTAACGTTAAACAATGGCTTTGACTTTACAAAGTGCGTGCAAAGTAATTATACACCACTAACCATATGCGGGTGAATGAAGTCCACTGATAAATTCTATTTTAATTTACAACTCATTTAATTTGTTATTTTTTATTGTGAAGCATGATTAATTGTTTTAATTTAAGTGACATTATTGAATTAAAAGTTGTTACGCTGTATTTTGACTTTGAGAAAGTTCTATTTAATATTATTAAAGTGTATATTTTATTGCGTAAAATATTTAAAAATACTTATTCTACTTGCTTCATAGTAATTTTTTATTGCCGACTTAGACGAATGAAATATTATTTTATTTTGTACGTTGTATGATAATATTAAACGTAACGTACATTCACGATTCACCACATTTTAATTGTTCGTACTACATAAAAATATTATTACACGGAGCTCATGCCAACATTACAAAATATTAATTAATATTTTTTGAATTTTATCAATGTCCAATGATTCAACTATAACCTTAAGTTGGAAAACAATTAAACACTCATCATACTATACCATTTTTAAATATATTCTTATTTTACGTATGTTTATATTTATTACTTGACAATCGAAAAATTATCATTTAAAATAAACATAATATCTTTATATAATTATTATAAAAATAAATATTGTACGTATGGCATTTTTCTCAAGATTAATTCGAATTTAATAGGTATTATATGTTATTTACATATTATACAATTTAAATATTGCATAAGTTATAAGATATATTGAAATCAAAATAAAATAAACAAAATATAATTATAAGATAAATTATATTTATCAGTGATTATACAAGAATAATAAAAAGGCATGTGCGTGTAAAAACATTAATCACAATATTATATAATGCTTTACACATTATGTTTTTACATCACGGGAAATGCCGTACCCGTGTTTATATGCAAACTTATCTGTGCAATAACAACTGCTTCGACACAAAGTTATAGAAGGTACTACGATTTGCAATATAAATTCGAATAGTAAGAAAGATTTCTGACGTGAAATGTTGTTAGTTTATAATGATAGGCGTGAAACTACCTAAATCAAAATAGATCGTAATAGGTACCTACATAAAATTAAAACATTAGTCCGCCATTTCGTTTAAATGGGGTTCATAAACCGTAGTCCAGAATAATGTAATTGTTGCTTTTTAATAATTGTGAAAAGTTATATAAATACACATTGCTTTATTGCTAATTGGACTCGTCAGTCGACTAAAAATATTTAAACACTAAATCTGATCTCCGATACACGAAGTCTACGGTACATTTATATATTATACTAATAAATAATTTTAAAATAAATTCAGTGCAGAACTCGGTTTGTTCAAAACAAAATAATAATTGTCGATAATGATAATATTACTATAATACAAAATAGCCGTTGCCAAGGTTATACTATACCGCCGCCTTCGTTAACAAAACCGTGAATCACATCGTACGTACCCGCACCTGCAACGTTAATGATTGACACATAGAATTATAATAATATAATAAAGTCGAATAACGGAAGCGAATAAAGGAAGGCGATGACGTATAAGACTATAAAGTGTGATGTACGCTTAGCCGCCGGGGGAAGAATCGAAAAAAAAAATACGATTTACTTTCGGCCGTGTAGTTATTACTTAGTTATTTACTCAGTCGGTCTAGTTTACACAACGCGCGATAACTATATTGGGTAACCGCCCTTATTAATGTGGTGTTTACATTTACCTACCTATTCTAGTTTAAATGTTTACACCACGGTATAACGTCATGTGTTTAAATTTATCTAATTATAATTATAATTGTGATATTATCAGTATGATCATTTATAGGTTGGTTAACGAAAATTATGACCTACACGTTAACGCATGTGGCCTTGTATTTTGTTTACACTGCATATTACCTCTCCTGTTAAGGGCCGGGTAGCGTGTCCTAAAAGCCGTGGTAGAAAATATACCATAAGTGCATGTCACCGAGTGTTATCAATTTATCATATAATATATGTATTGTCAAACCGAACGACATCTCCTAATAGCGGACAAAACTCAATGATCGGTAGTGCCTCCGGTATTCGGATGTTTCGCCGTAATACTATATTATAATGCTTTGGCCGATCGTAAACCTAGTTGACTGAAACACGATTTCTGTTGACGTGTCCTGCTGTGACGATCTTACGATCGTAATGATTCCCCTCAATACTACTGCTGCTGCTAATAACAATAATAACATGTGTCGCACGAAAGTCGGCCGACATATTATTATATTATTATTATTATGGTAAACGGGCGTATGACGTGTACGCGTAGGTATAGGTACTATTATAATACTAGAACAGTTATCCGACAGTTGACGACGAGACGTATAAAATAATAAAAAAAAAAAATACACCTAACACGTCGCATTACTATTATTACGGTCATCATCGTCGCGACGATTGTCGGCGAAATAACAGCGTTGATTTATCTACCCCGACGACGTCGACGTGCCGGCGGAGTAATCCCGTTCATTAGCGGACCGATTGGATGGAATCCCGAGCCGCGCTCAACATTTTCTAATTGACGCATCAACCCGTCGACGTCCCTCGGCGGTTGCCAAAACAATAATTATAATACTGTCCAATAAACAATATTTTCTTCTTTAAAAAAAAAAAAAAATCAACAAAATCGTCGTAATAAAATTATGCGTGTAACACACGCTCGCGCGTTATATATTACGTCTTACGTCTTTGCGAGATGGTGGCGAATATATACGACCGGCGGACCGTCGCCATTAATCGTTTTCGGAACACGAATGCCATACTTAATAATAACATTATAACCGTGGCGTGGAAGACTCGTATAGTCGGCGCGGCCCGACCGACGCGATATCGTAACTCTGTCAGTGCGACACGCGCACGCAATAATAGGTACAACGCGAAAAAACAACACACGGCGAACGATTGAGCTTTAAAATTATAAGCGGACATTTTTTTTTTCCGGTATTTAAACATTTTATTACGAATAAAAAAAAAAAAAAACACTGCGACTGTCTCGCCGGAAAAAATAAAACGAGAACGACATGGTACATTTTAAAGTGTAGTAGTGTACGGTTTTGTACAAACAACACAATATTATTATTTTATTATTACTCTATAAAAACATACTAATATATCCACCGAAAAATGAGTTATTATATTTAAAATAAAAAAAAAATAGTAATAATAATGGCCAAAGTCTACAGCAATAGACCATATTATTTATTGTGGAATTATTGTACTGATCCAGAAATTGAGAATATAATATTGTTTAAAAAGAGATGGCTGTAATTAATAAATATTATACTATACTAACTGCTCAGCCTCTAATTTCACCGATCACTAACAAATCTACGTTTTCATTCCAACGGTTAGATAACCCAAATTCGAAACTTTCGACGTGCGCGGATAATTTATTTAAAACGTATATGTTATATTCGCCCACGCATTATAATGTGTGCACTAATCAAAAGCACATTGTTATCGCCGCACAATACGCACCTATATTATATTATGTGTACTGTCATAAAGTGCGGTCGTTTCTTGATTGAAGGGTTGTAATAAAGGGAAGACTGCACTGCAGCACAAAACGAAACATTACATGAGTAATCAGCCGTTAATAATTTGAACACTACCTATATCAATCTCATCAGCATTTTTTTTTAGTATTAATGCATCAAAATCGAATTTTCAACGAGTTTTTAATTAGTTATAATATAGTATTAAAGTTTAAATGAGCGGAGCACGGGGACTCCGAAAAATGTCGGCTCACTATTCAGTTCGCGTCTGAACTTAAAATATTTATAACGAATTAACTGTCGATCAGAGATTTAATTATTATTAATCGAGATCATCGGATAAAATAAATTCTGCTTAATACATTGAAAAATGTATATTATTATGATGCCGTCGTTCGAAAATAGTGAAAAATGTTTTCTTGCATATTGAATGTTAAATGTCAAAATAATCACACTGCATATAGTGAGGCATGTTATCGTTCAAATTGAAAAGGCGATTTTTTTTTTTTTTTTAAGTTATTATAATAATGTAATATATCGTGCACGCGTCAAGAAGAGAATCATAATATATATATATGTACACGAACAACTGAATTAATCGCTCGCTCGCCGGATTGGCCGCGCAATTTTTCGCTCCGCACCCGACCGACAACACCTGTATACACAATATTATATACAACGCAGGTATAAGATTTAGTTGTGAAAAGAAAAATTCACGAGTAAAAAAATAAAAATAAAAAACAAATGTCGGCGCCGGTTGCTGTGCAGCAATATCGTCGTCCCTTGGGTCTAATAACAAAGCTTATATAGGTAGGTAGGTAATACGTACGTATATATACAGGCGAGGCGTGAACGATAAAAACGAAACGGGGGGGAGAAAAAAAAAACAATAATAATAATAACAACAACAACAACAACAACAACAACAAGAGAAAAAGGAAGACGAAACTTTGCCGCCGCCCCGCTGAGTCCACACCGCGGGTGGGATATCGGACTCCGAGCGGAGGACGATTCGCAGTTCATTCTCGATAAAGGAGAGGACGCGTTGCGTATTAATGTTCGCCATTGTACACGGACGGAGTGATGGCAGGTATATCTTATATTATTATTATTATTATTATTATTATTTCGGAAGAAACGATTTTTCCGCCGACCGGGAAAACTATACGACGCGAAATAAAAAGAAACAAAAATACTATTTCGGACGGAAAATGCGTGTGCTGCGACGACGTTATCGCGCGACGCGGTGGCGCTTATTGTCATTTCATAGATTGTGCGTGTACGGAAACGGAAGTGACACGGTACACTTGCGCGCGTTTTATGTTAACGGGCACGTCGCCGGCTGCAAGTGACCACCATCTCCTCGACCCATAAAACAGTAAATAATATGAAGCGGATAGTTTTTAATTCCATTAAAATATACTTAAAAATATTTGAACATTTAAACATATTCGTTATTCAATGAAAAATTAGAGATGAGCATCATTGGTGAATCACTTTATATACACAATTATATCCTATATACGGACCCTTTTGGTATAGGTCTTTTATGTAATAGCCCGTATAAATGGCTGTGTAAATATAAGACACGACCCAACGCCCACTTTATGGGGTGAATTTAAGAAGACATTGTCGTTCTTCCGAATTTCAGTGTGAAATCACATATACACAAGGATAACAGAGATTAAATTCGTTTTATTAGTATATACTATATATAAGTAGTCTTAGGGGAAAACGCAATAAGCTACACGGTCGTATTAAAAGCAAATTCGCTGACATCACGACAACAAATCAGTTTTCCAGTGTAGTGTTTATAATAATATGTACCTATATCTGTATATTTAGAAAATTCAATTATTATGAAAAACAATTTTTATTTTATTATTTTTTTGTATTGTATACAAAATGTTATTCTCTATGGTTTTATAATAAATGTTATAGCTTTAAAATCGCAATAGATGCAGTAAACGCTGATCTGCATCTAAATTTGTTAAATTTCGTAATTACGCCACAAGAGTGGACGGGAATTTCATGAATTTGTCTATAAAATAATTTGTATTGACATTTAAATAAATTAAAAATATATCAAATTTCTTTAAAATAGCTCATATTGTAAAACATATAGAATACCGACTGTAAAACGTCCCTGTTTCTACACGAAAAAATATAGTTATAGGTAAACAGTTGGGTATGTAAGTTCCTACATAAAAGAGATAACAATTAGATAAGTATCATACTTATATGTAGATAATGCACATGATTATTTAAATTAATATTCTTTTTAACTTAACGATAATCAATTTAAACGAGACCATTATTCGACTTGTTTTGTCAGTAAATAGAAGAGCTCTATAGTAATTAGTAAGAATGCAAATTATAAGCTATGGCCTTTGTATTTCAGCCATTTTAAATTTTTTGAATAAACCACAACATAAGTGTAATCAGTTGTATCTTTTTCTTACATTTAATATGATACAAATAATATAAATCTCCTTTTCAAACAAACTCCAATCGGTATTAAACAAAAAAAACTTATCATAGTGATATCACTTATTTTAGACGAACTATTTTTCGTTAAATAATTAAAATAAAAAATAACACGTCATTGAGGCGTAATTGTAAACTTAACGATTGTAAAATATTTCGTTTATAAGTACCATTACAAGATATAATAAATTGAGGATTGAAATTTACAATTGGTACCTACTAGTTGCATTACCAACTCGGGTTAGTTCAATAAAAACTAATATACATTTGGAATAGATGTTTTGTTTATGGATGGTATTATACGAAGAATCGTATTCGATTTACAAACTATATTTTATATATATATATATATTTTTTTGTTTTCATTTAAATTTTTAATATAGTACAAAATATTAATTAAAAAAAATGCCCTGATAAATATTAATTAATTTACTAAGTTTTTGTTTATATAAAATGTGCATATATTATGAAGCTTCAATTTCGTATAAAAATATAAAACATTGTATTGTACTAACCACTAAGTATATTAAAATTTGTATTGTCCTTTTACTAATGAAAAATATAAACAGTTTTTGACACCACAAATCTTGAAAATACTTATTGTAATTTATGAGAGTTAAAGCTATAAATACTTTTGTACTCACTGCAGTTATACACTATAATTTATTTCAAAAATGCATTTTTGAAATAGATCGTTGATTTTTAGAGTGATTAATGTTCATAGACGATTAATTGATAACCACATGATATATTATGTGTTAGATTCATATCACATCTAAGCAAACATGTACAAAAAAAAAAAAATGATCATTGGAATAGATTAGACAAAAAAAATTACAGTATATTCTTTTATATACAGATACATGTTATTATAGATAACCAATAATAACACATAATCGTTTTAAAATCAAATAGATATTAAATTGAAATAAACTAAGTTTTTCGAATATGGTAAAGACGTCATATTATGATATTATGGCTCTGGAGCTGGTGGTGCGACGCGTATTATAGTATTCTGTAGGTAACTATATATAATACTGCACACGATGACCAGATTTTTCCACACGGACATAGCCAACAATAATTAATAACAATTAGGGAGTGGATATTATAGGGTCAAAAAGAGAACGGTTTTATATTATGCTTGATAAAAACGAATAATATAACATTATTATATCATACACGAGAGATAATTATTTGTTTGCAATTAATTATTTCTAACGCGTAGTAGTGTGCCGAGAGTATTTTTTATCCACTCAACAAACAATCAGTCGAAATGTATTCTAATAATAGCTTTACGCGAATAATTTCGTTGTTTATTGTTGTTTCATAATAGGTATCTATATACTGGATTACAGGCGAAATTTGTTGATGTGATGTACAACCATATCGTCGCAGGTGCCTATATAATCCACAATAATGATCCGTGACGATATTTTAGTTTAGTTATTATCGCCGGACATCAATAAATATGTATGCACACGATCTTGTCAACATATTATTATGTATAAACAGTACAATACGCTGTTGTTGCAATTTATGAGCTCCGTCGCGCATTATACTTACGAGTAATTAGAAAAATTGTATTTATTATTAATTTAATTATTTTTATAAAAATGTAAGGTTATACGAGTATATGCGAGTGGTGTGCACTTGTTTGGGACCTATAAGGTTTCACGACTCGTTGGATTCAACATTTTTCCCAATAACATATATTAATCTACGAAAACTCATAAATTTGAATGTGGATTTTAAGCTAAATATACCAAATTATAAGTACAAATTAAATAATAATATGATAGGTAAATTATTTGTATAAGAGTTACCAACTAGGAATGGTTTAATAACGAAAAAACAAGTGAATAAAAATATTATGTAAATTATCTAAAAGTTAGTAAGTTAAAACCAGAATCATCCCTACACTTACAATAAGTGCTAGAAAATATTAGATATCAATATTGAAATTCTGTTATTACTTTCCTCTAAACATTTAGAGGGCTTTTGAGGTCATGTATTCGAGATTTTGATCAAATACTCGCCCTATAATATATTATAATATAATACGTCATGTGATATATTATAACCTATTTGTCTTACATGGTTCGCTGCTGCATATTGATTGTGCGCTATAGTAGGATTAGGTGACACAAAGTAAGTACTCGAAATACGTGAATCAAAATAAGAAACCACACTGATTTATCTAGTTTAATTATTATTCGTAAAAATAGGTCCAGTTAATATGATTACGCTGGCTAGATAGTGGTAGGTAGCTTGAATAAAAGGATCTGTGCTTTCAAGGACTATCTTTGTTTCAGACTCCAGATCCCCTTTTGCCGGTCCTTTTTCTCTAATGGCATATACGTATATAAAGGGGTATACGCTATTATGAATACGATTTGACCTCCAGATGCATGGCCGATGGCCACATTACGTCATTGTTATATATATGAGATGACTGTGTTCCTATATCTCAGCGCACGACAAATGGGTTATTATTTATCATATTTAAGTTTACTTAGTACAATATTACGTGTAATCATATATTATCACTACAATAGTATACTGACAATATAAACACTTTTTTCGTCTTCGTTATAATCAACTTTTTTGTAACATTACTCTCACCGCTTTGAAATTAGTATACACAAAATATTATTTAATATTTGTATTGTGATAAATATAATAATATTATATTAGTTTAGATAATTTTCAGTTGCACTTGGTTCAATAGTAAACGAATTATTACGGATTTAATATTTTGATACACCGGAAATTAAATTTTATACAAATTTATGTCATTAGCGCATAACACATGAAAACTGTATGGATGCATATCAATGCGTATTATTTTAATCGACTTGCATAACAATGAATGTTAAAGACAAGATTTTGCAAAGTATTTTGTTAAACTATTTCGTTGTTGTATCCATATTTTGTTTATTGATAAAAGAGTACTTAACTTAGGTACTTACTCAAAATAACAGGTTTTTTTCTTGCTTTGCAATAGCTGAATCTTAATTTATTATTTTTAACAGTAAAATAATAAAACAAATTTAAGAATAGGAATACAAAAAAAAAAATGTATTGAAATCGGATTCCTTACAGTTCTAATACAATATTATCATACAGAGACATTCGATAAATTTGAACAGATTTAATACGGTTATATTATAATTTAAGTTTAAATAATAGTTAAAGTGATGATTTATACATGAAATAAAAAATAAGCATAGTTTACACTGAGATATCTTATTATCACACGTGGATAACATACTCTAATCGATAGTGAAAATGTATTCCATACTTGCTCAAAACTTCGTTGTAAGTTGTAATTGACTACACTGATTTTAAAAGGCTCATGTTTAATGATGGTATGTACCAGTATCATCTAATACATATCCCAAAAATAAGTAGATAACTAGTCGAAATATGCTTAATAAAGGAATGTTTGACTGTTTCTAATACACGGAAAGTTTTGTGCTCGAAGATAACACTTTTGTATTCAAACCACAGTGGTTGTTCCGTTTTCTGGCAAAGTGGCCCTAACCCGTTGACAATATTTGTTGCCAGAGTTTTTACATTTTGGTTAATTAAGTATATGTTAACGTATATTGTAAAACGTAAAGTGTGAATTAATAAAAACTCCATGAAATATTATTAAATTAGGAAATAATGATGGGAAATACAATAGTAAAATTATATAACAAGACTATAGGAGGTGAGGTGATGTGCATATATCGTAATAATAACGAGATTACGCTAAATTCTCCAAAAAAATAAAAATATATATTTAATATATAATTGAATAACAGTATATTAATTTATTTTGACGGAAATTAGAAAAAACAGATGTAGTGATAAACCGATTTATGGTTGAGGGTCACTTGGAAAACCGTGTTACCCACGGTTCGCTATAGCTAGTACCTATACGAATTTAGTAAAAAATACTAGTATAATATTTGTTGTTTATTTTAATTATTGATATGACCCTATTTGAATTACCACAGTTACCTATTATTGTTACTATATCTCTCTTTTTCACGCACACATTATCTACGCGGGGAAATTCGTTTCTTCGTCCATTTCTTTAGTATGCATGCCTCGGATCCGGTATCCAGGCGTAAAACAACATCGGCTGAATAATTTTGAACAAACCACCAATGTTATTACCGTTATTCATATGCATTATTTCATATAATTGCGTTGTTGTAAATATATAATGCTACGTAAATGTGCATTGGTAGTTAGTTATATCGGATGTGACGATCACGCGGGAGTTGATTTATCTCATTGACAAAATCAAACGAAAATATATTGAATGATAAATAAATCCGAATGACCGAGTACCTGAGTTATTATAAATTATTCCAAAGTTATCTTTTTTGTTTTGATTGGAGAGCTTAAGCGTTATATACACGGTAAACAAATATTTATTCTCGCGAAACCCTTATATAAATTAACAGGAAATAAAATAATATATTGAAAGTGACCTCGGTGAATTCGGGAGTTCAGTCACAGTCAATAATTATAAATTATTAATAACAATTGTATCGAGAAAAACTTTGTGATCAAACTTATAAAGACTTACTTTATTAAAACTTTATACATTCAATTATTATTGGCGTTACAACATCACGTTGGAAAGTTATAAAAATTTCGATAATAACAAAATATTATATTAGACATATTAGTATCGTTATATTTCATTATATAAAATTTTTTTGAGTTTTTGACTATTAATCAACTGTCACAATATTAACTGTCATAACTTTTTGATAAATATTTTAACGATAATGTCTTATACCGTAGTCGAAAAAATAATCCATAATAATATTGTATGGGCCAGTAGTAAAGGCACAGTGAAGAATTTATAGTGTTTTAAAGCCCGTGGGCTAACTTAATTTCCGTCTCTCTCGACAGAGCAAATTACCGTATTTTTTGTTTTTACAGGTTTGTCTAAAATACACAAGTTTGCACACAATACAACATTTAATCATCTATAACAATATAGTGTATATAAATGTGTGACACACTTAAATAATATAAAGAACAAAAAACTTTTATGATTTCGGATTGGTTTTGTTAAGAGACTGATTTAGTATCTTAATCAACTATATAATAGAATTATAAAGCTCGAACACTTTACCGAATTTTCACTGATTTTTAAATGTACTATTCGTTGATCAAATAATGCATAGCGTAAATTATATGGTTCATTATTTTATCAAATGGATTTCAAAATTATTTAAGGCTCTCAATAAAAAGATTTGAGTGCCGAAGACAGGTATTATGTTATAGATTTTATAAATAGTCCGTCAGTAACCACGGATTTTTTTTTTTTTAATATTAAATTTAATCCACTCTGGGATAGGACTGACAGCTTGCCAAGGCTAATGAATAATACAAACTAATCTGTTTATAAAACTTAGGTATAATATTAATTGTTCATACGGATAATTGATTTTTTTATATTGTCTTTCATGAAATACAATTTTATTGTTATTTACTTATCATTTATAGAATTTATGCTTGTTTACAATAATGCATGTAAAGATTATTTTTATATTTAATTGTAAAAAAAAATGTTCTATCATATACTTTTCAAGCGATATTCAGGCTTATTAGCCTAGGTCTACTATACTCTAACTATCTGTTATTAACCAGCCTATAATTTAGCTTATGATAAAATAATAATATGATCAGGTTTTGAGTACGCGCGAGCCCTAATACTACGAAAACAATATTTTATCTTTTATACAAATTATAGGAGTTCATCTCTTTGATAATAGCTGGTAGGTACTTTATGAAAGGCGTTCTTCGAAAAAAAAATAGTTATGGTAGGATTCACTGATGAAGTGATAACTTAAAAGGGGCCTTTGGAAAGCCATCGCGAACAAAGTAAGAGATCTAATTAAAATAAACACTCAGAGTATGAAAAAAACGGTTTTTTTTTTATGTTTGAACTCTGCCGGTTTAGCTTAACTTGATCAGACGGTAGGAGTTAAAAATACAATTTTAATTAACAATAATAGTATTTGTAGATAGTAAAAAATATCTATAGATCATTACATATTATTTTACACTATTTTGTTACGTTATGACTTTATTATTATAAATCGTAATAATTATCATTATAACTATTGTAATACTGTTCACCTCAACTGGAGGTTTAAAACGTGTAGCAAAGTTTTCTTGTCTATTAAAAAGAATTCAACGAAAATTCTTAAAGTTTATTAGTTGATTTTTTAAAAATGATTACCCTTTTTACGACTACAACAACCTTATTTTAATAGGTACTTCTACGTTTGGACTCTTTAGCTTACTGTAGTAATTACTAATTTGGCTAACTTAAAAGCTTAGCGTTTATCAACCATACAATAAATGGTAAAATTTACACTCTTACATAAATATACAAATTTGTTCTTTAAAAACGTTTTCACATTTCACGAGTCTTTCTGTTCGATTTTAAAACAATAAGTCTTTTAGTAATTATTATAAAAAAAAATTATCGGAGTGGAGTGTCTTTACTTATTAGATATATTTTAATTTAATTCTTTATTTTATTAAAAAAAAAAAAAACATAAATTAATAATAGTACTTCGTATTCTAACATTTTTCTAACGTTTGTTAAACTATTAAAAGTTCGTAGGGCGTTTATTGTTATTAGAATAAAAATGTTTAAAATTAATTTCTCCTCAAAAAAATTAGATACATTAAACTATCCAATAATACATTATTATTTATCAGCCATCGAAGATATCTTTATTTTTATTATTTTTTTTTTTTAATATTACTTATTGAGGTATTTACATACAAATTGTACAATAAGTAAATTAAAACATTTTTTATAAAAATACAATGAAATGGCCTACAAGAAAATTCTCTGCAGAGTCACTATTACAAATCACATATAGTTATTTATTATATTATAATATACAAAATCAATATCGACAAATCTGCCGTGTAATGTTTTCCATAAACCTATACATAAATTGATACTTGTTCCGAAATATATCTATATTTACATAATGCTCGAACCTTTACAGAACAAACGGTGTTCCGTTTTATGTTATTACGCAAACACCAAAAGCAATACTTCCCTTAAAGCCTTGCCCACACCCACCCATCCAGTACCTACAAACTCGGTCATACGTAACTCGTATCGGATATTCGGATCAGGCGTATGTACACACAGAACAATGTATAATATGTAAATCCCTGTGGTCATGCCGTAATCGGTATAAAAACGAAACTTACGCGTATGTGCCCTATTATACTGATACTTATACTCCTATACACATCATTACACACGCATAACACACATTAAAGAAAATATTAAATAGTAAATCAGTTTCCTCAAATACCTCTTTGTTTTTTAAATAAAAATAACTACAGTATCCGAAATCTGTGCAAAATGTTTTTTCACAGATTTGGCTTGATCTTTCGATTCCGATGGATGCACTTAAAATATATAATATTATTACTGTGTCATGGCAAATACATGGCACGACTTTTGGATTTACGATGACCGTAGAAAAATTAAACGATTAGCTCTAAGCTACGAACAATATTGCGCAATTAGTGTAACTTCAGCTCAAGAAATAAAAACAAAATAAAAAGGATTTCAACAAAAGCGTAGTATAATATGTATACGTTTTAAATTGAGATCTCTATTTTATATGTAGATAAATTCAAGTTAAATTAATTTTAAATTCACATCAGTTTGTGAATTTATTTAACGTGCAATTTATTATTTATACATGCGTTCATTATTAAACTTGGATTTTTATTTGAAATGTATTTAATATGTTCTATTGCGGTTTCTAATTTTTATATAGCACTGCAGTGATCGAAAATCAGTTATTTATTTTTAACCCAAACACATTTGTTTCATCGGTCTTGTCTTTTTATGATAATACTGCTTATGGAATTTTTATTTTCAGAATAGTAGGTACCTATAAATATTTTAAGTTTCTAGTTTTTTAAGGCAATTATACATATAATTCCAATACCTATATACCTATATACCTATATTCCAATACATATTTTTTTTTTAAACTTAATACGTTCGTCCAATAAATATTATGTTTTAAATATATGTTGAATAAACATACACGGTTTACCAATTAATTACACGTGAATCAATTTCACGGATTTTTAAATATAAATATACGTGAACCTTAATTTACATTCAAATCAGATAACTCTAGTTTTAAATAAAAACATTTCATAATATTTCAAAATTTTAATGTTTAATGTTCAACTATGATTTGTCCTATGTACATATGTTAAATCGTAAATGAACAACTAAAGAAATGTGTAAGCATTCACAATTTCAATTATTTAATTTATAATGAAACCATGGTATAGACGCTGCCAGAAAAGAAAAGCAATAGCATTATCACTGAATACAATTATTTTATCAGTTATAATGTGCTAGCTGTCCACCGTTTTGATAATAAATTTTAAAATAAATTATTCGCGAGAAAGTAATAACAATTTTGACGCTGAGTATATTATAATTTATAATACGCTCGTCTGTAAAAATTATTATTATTTTAATTATATATACCTATATAAAGCCGGATTTTGTTACAGTAACATTTAAATTACATAATTTATTTATAAATGAAGTAATTTAGTAAGGAAATGAAGATAATGTATACAAAATAAAAATAGAAAATGTTATTTAACAGTATGGATATTTTATTGATTAAAAACTCCCAAATTAATTTGATTTACTAAAGTCTTTAAACAAATATTTGTCAATTGTTTTATAATCCATAGTGGTGCAGAAAATTGATTGTGCAAAAGATTTTTCCATAAATTTAACTTAGTTAAAAGATGTAAACAATGTTAGTATTAATAATATTTTTAATAAAATATTAGACCCTCTAACAATGATATTTTTCTTACACAGTGCGATTTAGGTTTTAGAAGAAATTCATTGTTTTAAGTTTATAGAGATTTAATAAAATATAAATGTGATTGTGATTGTTCAATAAATAAGTGCTTGACTAAACATACATGTGAAGTGTGTGAAATATATAGTATGGCCTATCAAGCGTTAGATGATAATTATTATTATTTTATTATACTACTACTTTAAGGCACATCAAACTGACAAATCTTTATTTTGTAGTTTAAGAATGCCAAATTATGATGTTTTTATACTTATTTGTAAACTTAATTTTTTATTTTAACAACATTTTTCCAATTTGTCCTTAAAAGACAAAATACCTATTAAACTTTTTACAGGACTTTTTAAAACTGAAAATTTAAATCATCCATTCCTTATCATTTATTTATTAAAACTATAAGAATGTCAATAAATTACTCAATCAAAAATTTAAAGAATCCTATAAAAAAAAAAAATATATTTTTAATTATATTATATTTCATCAAAATATATAACCTGAAAGTGTTTTTACGTCTAAGAATATATTTTATTAAAAATATTGCGCACCTAATGTAAAATATTTTGTTATTAAATATGATAATTTGTAATAAATATATAAATTGTTTAAAAATTAAATTATTGAGTACACCATTGTTGACCTATCACTAATTAAATTAATTTTCAAACATTTGAAGGAAGTTGGTTCCAGTACTTGGAATTTTTATTTATGAAAAAATAAATCAAGATTCGAGTTATATAAGCTTAATTAACTTGCAAATTAATTTGAATTAGTCTTATATTGATTGTATAAATTATGTTAAGTTATAGTAACTTTACTATTAACCACCAAGACGACATTATATAAATGATAACAACAGTGACAACTGATATGGTTTGCCAGTAAGAGTAAAACTATAATTCCAATGAACAAAGGAATTTGTATAAGCTTTCCTTATTTGTTATCTTCTATACTGTGATAAAATATCAATATATACTATTTACTCTTGATCACTGAAATCGTATCATTTTGTATTTGTCAGCTATTTAAAGGGTTCAGTTTGTAGTTTGTATTAAAAAAAAAAAAAAAAACTAACACTTTTAGAAGTGCCCGCGTTAGGGAAGGTTAAACTGTTTATACTTATCCATACGAATCGCATTAGGACTTGTCACAGGTACATCATGGTCCTTCTAATTTTGCCAACTTATACTAATTATTTTTATCTGCAACCATTATAGCACTCCTGATTACATAACTAAGTCTTATCCCTCCGCCCTATTTAACGTTTCAAAGTAGTGTATTCCGACTTGTACTCATTGAAAATGAGGTGGAACCGGATCTCCTCTTTCATCGCGTATGGCAGTAACAATGTCGTTTTAACAACTTCCGGTATTTTCGATGACGCCGTTGGTAGGTACACCAACATCCAACAATAAACGATGACGACAACGGTAATTTATATATATTATGTATATCGTATGGTTTTCGATTCATTGCAGTTTATGGTCACCACCCGCACGATGACACACATACGTGGCGTTCGCGTAAACACTTTCAAAATTATTCATACCATACATGATAATAATAAGACCTTATTAATTAATAATGATATTGATAACTGTCTCTGTCAACGTCTTGAACCAACATTTTGAATTCCATCTGTTATTATTTGTGCACTTCTTGAGTTGAGTATTTTTTCAACGAACGAAATAATAGAAATTGCGTTCACTTCACATTCCCTATCATGAAAATATATCATTTACCTAGAGTATTCTATTAAATATAATATAAGTACGACGCTTAGTCCAAATGTTTTCTAAGATTCCATAAATTGTATTTAAAAAATTTTCAATGGCACATTTATAGTTAATCTATGTTTTTTTTCATTAAATTGTCTTTCGATTGCAGACTGCAGTCAATGCATTAATATTATCTTATGTTGACGGGTCATTGATTATCCATTATATTTATTTTACAAAAATAAATACAAACATCATTGTGTAGTTATTAAAACTATACACTATGTGTGATATTTATGCCACTGTGATAGAATGAAAGTTATAAAAGCTTAAAACTAAGTAACAAAACAATAATGTACTTATGTATAATATAAAAACAATTTAAACCTAAAAGCTTACAAGAATAATTTCTTCTTATTAGCATACTACTTTTTTGTTTAATCTTATTTTGTTAAATTACTCGTCAAATGAAATTGATTTACGTTCATAGTATAAATACGTTATTTATTTATTGTTTACTAAAACAATTTACAGTTTATACAGATAAGAGTATAATTATTAAATTTGAACATTAATATTGGTTTGTAAATTACAGGAGGTTAGACAACGGCTAAACAATCTATAGTGCCACCCGATCTGGTAATTTTTATAAGTATACTGTTTTTTTTCTTTTAGTAGGTCTGCAATCCACTTTTGAATATTCGATAAACATTTGAAATAAGATGGAGGATATTTGTTTGATTAATGGGTTACTGCGAGAGTTTTTGAAATAGTATAAATATGCAACTTTATATTTCTTTTTTAAACCATTTAACGTTAAAATGAACATCTCACCAACTATCTGCTACAAACCACTGTAAATATACGTATTTATATAATATATTCATATATTGATTAAAAAAAGCTATTTATATATTCAATAAGTATTTATTTAAGATATATTTTTATATTTATTTATTTTATGCTACAGAATATTTGTGTTTAATGTTATTAACCTTCATCCCAATAGCAGGTAGCCAAATTACGGTATAATATTCAATGTATGTATTAAAAAATATAGATATGCCGTGTTACTTGTCGATTATTATTGATACTAGTTTTTTTTGAACTGTGAACTGTTAAACTAACTTAGCTATACAACTGTTTTTTTTTTTTTTGAAGCCACGCAATAAAGTATACGATATATACTTTTTTTAAACAAAAATTTACCAACTTTTATGAATTTAATATTAGTTGAATATAGATATTACGATTGTTATGTTTATTTTTGAAATTAAACAAATAGCTTATATATTATAAAAAATATTTGGGTGTATATTTTCAAACAGCATTTTTAATATTCACTAAACATGATACTGTAGTAGCTTTAATAATATAATAGTTTTTACAAAACTTTTTTACTGAAATTAAATTAAAAAAGAAAAAAAACTAATAAATTCAATGAAATATTATTGAAATAAATTTAATTAAGCATATATAATATAATATAATAATTTGGGGGCTAGATAAATTGGGTCCGCGGTAATTTTTGTTCATTTTGAAAGCGATAAGTTGAGTCCCGGGTATAAAAATGTAGTAGCGGTAAGTTGGGTCCCGGCTATACAAAGGTAGTAGGTAAGTTAAATTCTAGCTATAAAAATAATATTCCGGAACAACTTCATACTGTAAAATACTTTTTCAAAAAATATTTCCCAGTCTACTAAAAAAATGGATCATAATTTTAAAGCCGTTTAAAGGGTGTACTATAATATATACACACAATTCCTCTTAGTGGGGGTCAGTACAAACACGTAGATGAAATTATATTAAATAAAAAATAAAAAATAAATATATATATAATATCATAACATATAATATATTTAATACAATGATAAAAAGAACAATGAAAAGTTTTCTTCTTATTATATTATTAGTTGTTATTATTACGATAAAATACTTCTAAAATTACATTTTTATTAATACCCGCACATAGTAAGTAGTAGTTAAACTTCTCTAAAGTTGCTTTACAATCGTTATGATGGCTCTCAGATATTATTACTGATAATTTAATAAAGTATTAATTAATAGTGTTCCACGAGTATTAGATAGCAAAGCTTTGGTGTGGCCAGTGGTGACCTAATAAATAATTGGTAGGTACATTCGATTCAATCTTTACCTATAATTATAGAGGTCACACTGCTCGCTTGCCCTAAACAGCGATATATCACCATTGGTTATCACATAATATATGTATAGTTTAAATATAGAATATACATGTATAGGTATATTGTACATGGACTAATCTGCTGGGATTCAAAAATTATGTTTCTTAGATATATTCAGACCGTTTAAATGAAAAAAACGCCTAAGATCCAACCATCATTTTGTAATCAATTCATATCGCAAAGAATATTGACCATAATACTGCAGATAAACTAAAACAAATTTTGGAAATTTTTTGTAATGAAATATAAAGTAAAGTATTTTTAGATTTTTCTTAGAGTTATAATAAGTTCCTTTTTAAAAATATTTAACGAAACACGCGTTTTCTACCCTGATCGACAAGAATTTTTTATTTTCCGAGCAGTTACATGAAATGCATTTTATTGTTTAATTATCATAATATTTTTGGGTAACTGTTAAATTAATTTTTACACGTGTTCTTGGGAAAATATGTCACTTATTAATGGTTTTTTTGTCCGTGTAACTTTACCTCAATAGTTTTTGACGCCTTTTTAATTTGAAACAACGGGCATACCTCTGAAAGTTCAAATACCTACAAGTGAATTTCGGTCATTTAGAAGTGATAAGAGGTATCGATGATATAAGTATGTGGTTACATTTTTACAGTTTCTAATTGATGATCCTAATGTATTTGGTTAGGAAATACACATTTGGATGGCATAGGTATCCATAATATCCATAAGGGCAAGGAAAATATCTTGTAAATAGTGGGTTTTGTTTTTGTGGTGATTTTAGCTGATTTGAGATACTTTTAAGCAGGGGAATGTATTATTTTCACAGCAGTTATGAATACATGTTTTCAACTCGAATTTCCACCCACGGGTAAAGAATGCAACAACTATATATAAGTTTTGTTTTAGTTTTTGATAAATTACTAGGACGAGTCACACTTAAATAGTTATAACCTATATTACTCAGTTCATTATATATATATAGTAGCATAATAATAATTTTGGAGAAAAAAAACGTATGGACGGTTACAGGCATTTATTTATTGGTTGACATTCACTTTTGGTAAAATAAATTATTACTATTATTTTTTGTTTTTCTCGCGTAATATACATAACAAATAATATAGATTATATTGCATAGCATGAAACCTGTATTAGTCACCATGTAATCAGGTAATAAACTTGTACGTAATTTAGACTTTAGACAGAGATACATTAAGCGGGTTGTAGTTCCGCTACAGAAAACAATAAAACAAACTAAATACTTACACTACATAATAAACGAAAAAAAAACGGTTTAATAATATATGGGTTTTACGCAGACGATCACGAAAGGCGTGTAATACGCGTAGATGGTACCTATATAATATATAATAGCAGGCGACGAGGTGCATGTTACAAGTCGTCTTCATTGTCGTCGTGTCTGCAATTTAAATAAACATGAAAAATAACGAATAAGTTTAAATATATTATAATTTTTATTATCAGTGGTTATAGGTATATAGTACGTATACGATGGGTACACTGCTTTTCCCGTCAAGTTTATTCAATTAAAAATTTGGTTATGACCTACTTTGGAAATGTTTCTCGTTCGTGATGTTTGTACACATACGCATATTTTCTGAAACAATACCTAAATGTATATATCTGCATAATCAATTATAGTACAATACAATTAGCATTATAAACAAACGTAATGACAATCGACCTTAAAAATTGAATTTAGTGTAAGTATTATTTATTCGTTTATTTTTGTTAGTCCACTTAATCTTATTTCACTTAAAACAAAATGACCAAATTGGTTAATTCGTCTCATCCGGATGAGAATTAAATTACGAGACGTGGCAGTTATTATCATGGTGTATTCAAATGTTAGATATGGTTAGGTTCAAACAAATTTTCAGTTTTTGATACCTATTCAAGTATATTTAGACGAAAAGCAAATACTCGTATAGTTAATTATTTAATATTTATATACGTTATAGTATTATTATTGTATCGCTTAGATTATATTCAGTTATGTAACGGGAAAAATCGAATTTAAATGTATTTGGATGTAAGTAGGTAATAAGTATTATCTTATCATTAATAATTGTATACGTTAAACGACTATTTTTATGTATACTCAAACAGTATTTGAAATATTTAACGTAATGCACCGTAAATGCCTAATAAATTGAATTATTTATCATAAGTATAAACTGTGCACGATTTTGGTCCACTTTTGTACAGTTAAAAGTATAATACCTTATTAAGTATGTAAAACATAATATTTTATTATTATTACTGTTATATTTTTATTTTTATTTATTTATCTAACCTTCAGCAACCGAACCATTGAATATATTATTTAAAGTGCACGAAATGAATAAAATACATTAGAACAATATAATGCGAAATGTGATTCTCATGAAAAATGTATAGGTAGATATTAAATTTAAACAATTTAAACAACGTTTTTATAAATTATAATAGCAGTAACCAATTTACTTGAGTTAGGAAAACGGTGTTGTATTATACAGGTATTTATAATTCATTATTTTTTGTTTGAAACATTAAAAGTATTTGTTTAAAAAAAAATATATATATATAAATGAAAATCAGATACCCAGAGGTACTTCCCTAAAATAAATATAATTACATTTTTAAATAATAACAATTTATTTATTCATGGTTTACAAGTTATTGGTTACGAAGTATCTACCTAAATAAAATAATAATTAGCAGTAATAACTGTTCACTTTTAAGTCGTTCATAATTTAACGGTAATGGTAGTGGTAACCATATTTAAATAACGCACCGTTATTATTTATAAACTGTTGAAAAACTATCAGCCAGTAAATCAATATGTCTGGAAATGTCATATAAACTAGTGTGAAACAAACGCTGGCTAGGCTGAACAATACGTATAATAGTATGCTATTGAAACGTAAAATATTTTGTTGAGCATTATTGTGGATACAATATATTATAATACATATGTGGAATGCTATCGTTGAGTAGGTACCAATGTAACGTATGATATTGCACTGTTTACACTCAATGATATCGCAATAATATTATAATATAATACTGTATCGGGCGATATAGCCGCTGGCTTTAATACAATCATCATCTACATAATATCGATTTAAATATTTCAAATTATTTCGTTATTTCAAGCGCGATCGAATAAACAATGACTACTTCATTTTTAAACGCTGCACACCTACAGCGTCGTGTTAACAACCGTGTACGGGGAGATGACGACCGCGCAAATCACTCGAATTCAATTTTTTCGTTGCAAATACAATAACATTAAACGATACCGTACGTATCTATTATATACATGTCTTTGATCTCGTTTGTTTCCAAAGTGGCGGTGGATGAGGTAGAAGGTATTATTATAATACTATATACACAATAACGGCACGGTCGGCAGTCGAGACACAGAATAAGGTAAAGTAGCTTAGGGGTCGTGCCGCGATTGAGATCGAATCAGCGACGATCAAAGGAGGCAAACGGGACACAAAGCTTGACGCCGTAGATTAGACTGCGTAAACACAGTATCAATATTCAGCAATCAGCTGGTGCAGCAGTGCAGTTTGTAACGGAAATATGCTTTCGTATATACGATATCTCGCTAGCTATAATAATAATTCACCGACGAAACATATACAAGGGCAGTGCGGTTGAAACCATATGTGTAATGCTTATTGTTTCGTGTTATCTACCTAAACATAATTATATTGTGTAATGCAAAGCTGAATAAGTTAATGATTTTTCTTTTTAACTCCTTTGAGTCAAGTTATTATGCAAAAATAAAAAGCTAAAAATCCAAAGATAATTCACATTTTTTTTTCATTTTTTTAGTAAATAAAAATATCGTTTTTCTTTATTTATATAACACAAGGCCTACTTTATTTTTTACCAACTCAAAACAGCCAAAACTATATCGTGCTTATACAGTATTTCTATAATAACACTTTATTGAAGTTTTGCATCACTAAAAGAAAAAAAAATAATTTACATCAAACATTACTTTTATTTTTTGTATATGAAAACAAAATTGATTGAAAAAAATTATTCTAATAAAATAAATTAACTTAACATCTTAAAATGCAATTCGGTATTTTCGCACTTGAAATTAAGTAATGTATTGGTAGTTGAATTAACGGAAACTCAATTACTAGTAAAGTTAAAAAATTAAATTAAAATTAACTGTCTTACTTGTTAATATTTATGCAGCCTCGATGTTATATGGAATACTTAGTTATTTTCTTTTCATGGTCATTTCATAGACATCGTAAAACTGATACAAAAAAATCAACAAGTCCCCAAAAATATACATAAAGTTTATATGATAGGTATTTATACGCCGTAATATTTGGAAACAGATAAGTTAGTTAAAAAAAAAAGCCAGATAGATCTCGTGTAGAAATCGCATATACTGACATGGAAAAAAGATTTTGATGTATTTTCATCGTCTGCGATACAAATTTTCAAGAACACCAAAAAATGACCAGATCAAATTCTAAATCCGACACGATTGTCAATCAATAAATTGCTGTAGGGATACGTCATAATATACCTTGACTCATGAGGCAATGTTTTACCAGTAAAAACGTTCACAGAAATAAACCACTGTTATGATAAAAAATACCATAAAAAAATAATCATATTCATAAAAAAGTACAGGCATCATGTTACAACATTACAATACACAACGTATTTCTTTTTACCTACACACCATTCGGTTATTAATGTTGTTATACGACATTTTATTACGTTCAGATTTCATTGTACAGGATTAAATAGTTGTAACGAGTTAATATATTATTACATTAATTTATATTATTCAAGCGTATTTTATATACAATTACATCATACTAGACTATAGCTTCGAATGCTTCGACGATAATGTTCGAATTTGGCCAAAAAACAAATATTTATTTTTATCACGTTATGTGATTACATGATTGGGGTAGCAATGAGATTTTTGAGGAAAACAGCCACACCCATTAGTTACATTTTCGACATAAATATAAACAAAAATAAATTGTTTAAACAGAAGGTGTGATGATATTTTTCAAATGTTTTCAACAGTCAAGTTATACCAAGTAAGCAGGTCTGTAAGTTGCTGCATTTAAATATCGTCTTTTCCCGGAAAACACATAACGGTGAAATTGTCTTGTCTTTCATTTTCACACATAATAATATGCACCATTGTACTATTTTATAATAATAAAACATTAAACGCTAAGAAAAAAAAGTTACTAATATTATTCTCTGTACATAAGATCTTGAGATCTTTTTTCTGTTTGTAAGTTATATTATAAGAAGAATTATTAACGATTTGAGGAAGTAGGTTTTCTCTAATGTAGTATGATATTAGTGCATACAACATTATACGATATAATATTTTGTGCAACGCCCATTTGGTTCTTCGTAGTGTCCTCAGACATAAACACACAGAACGCACTCGTTAGAACGAACAATGTTTTATTATTATATTTTATATTGTATATTGTAATATATTATGTTTGCTGATAGATGAAACGTCAATCGAAAACATTACAATGTTATTTTCGTGGTCGAGCGATGGCAAGAGTGAAACTATTACGATGATGCGATGTAGCATCACGAATGAACGCCCATATGACATTAAAATATATTGACAACGACTGCATTTCATGTACATAATAATATTATCAAATATAATAATCATGATAATGCTTTCGAATTCAATGCTCTAAAACTTACTGTGAAATTAATAAAATGCGTTTTTAATTAAATATGTTTACCTATTACACATATTTTTTTCTTAATTCACGTTTTGGAGCTGTATATTTGCTTAAATGTTCAATAGTGGTTTCCAGTAAAACATTTTATCTAGAATGTAGTATTGACAGGTCAAAAACCTCAAATTTTAAATGATTGCAATTATTTCATAACAGCAATTTTCTACAAAATATTTTACCTAACTCTTTCACTTAAATTGTATTTTCTTAATAATTATTTATCAGATTATTATAAATAATAAATCTACAGTTAATTCACAATAGATATTCAGATAATTATAAAACACATAAGTATACACGGGATATGGGATATGAATATCATTGTATTCATGACATCACTGATGTTTACAATGTTATTAATCTAAATAATATTATCACAATTATATAATTATATTTAACACAAGTTATGCACTAAATACATAAAATATATATTGAAATGTCATAAAATCAAGAAATATTTTAATATTTTAGTATTATGCCATAACAACTTTTATTACCCATTATTTGTAAAGTCTTGAAACAAATCGATAGCTCATAGGACTTTAATCAGTTAAATATAAAATATAGGCAAATCTAAAAAATAATGTAGCCTTATAATAATATAATTAAATAGGTAGTAATAGGTTATGATTATTATTTATCATGAACGTATAGGAACGGTAATTGTTTTTTTCTTTCGTTAACGTGCGCTTATAAGTAAGTATATGTTCTACTAAAGTATATCATATGTAAATAAGTACATTGTTGTTCTCAAAGGACTATAAGTTCTTCATATAAACTGTGTACCTACGACTGCGCATGCTTATTTTTTTTTAGTCTAACAAGAGTAAATTATAGTTTGTAACACAATGAACAAAAGTATTATAAGACATATAATATGTGTAGGAAACGTAGGTGAGTATATTAAATGCATTTAGTTTGATTGAATTGAGGTCAAAGCCATAAATATCTAATATAATATATACACATATTATGTAGTAAATAAATACATTGTTGTTTATAAAATGGAATTTTTAGTTTTCAGATAAGTTATAAGGTTTGTTATTAATAATATATAGAATTTTAATCTATGCACGTACAGATAAAATAATAATCGTAATTATTAGTAGTTTTACTTGCAGTTGTCAACTGATTACCTGACGACCATTGCAGTCTTCAAAATAATTATTGGTGAAAAGTTACTAAAACAGGAAAAATCCCAAATTTATAAATAAATTAGATATAATACAATAATTACTTTTGTTTTAGAGAATTGAGTGGTGTTTGTACATACTTTTGTAAATAACTAAAAACCACTCTAAATATCAATAAAAACGTCTAAACTAAGAGTTGCAAACATCTAAAATTAAAATGGGTTTAATCTATTTAAAAAAAAAAAACATCGTTATCTATGACTCTAAGTACTTTTTGTTTTTATGTTTCGTGAAACTGACCATTAGACTGTATGCATAATACCATAATATACTCGTAATGGAAAAACAACTATTCGTATCTCTCAAATTCCAATCTACAGCTAATATCACCCTCTTATGTTATCTCCCGAAATCTTTAAGCACGAAACTTTTTTGTAGTAAAGTATAAGTTTTATGGACATATCATTAAAAATAAAAATAAAAACCATAAATGACTTTTATTTTGCGCATTATCTTAAGAGTCACATAATTATATACAAAGTTGTTTAAACATAACAAATATGTCTAAATATAATATGATTACACCTTATCCTAAGCCAATGGTCGCTGTGGTTATTATTCTGTCAGTTTATTGTAATATTATGTACAAATTCTAAAATACAGGAATCATATTGTGTACTTAAAAATACATTATATACCCTTGAAATTTATTAAATATGATATGGACTATGACCAACAACACAAAATGTAATATCGATCATTTATTTACAATTAGTTTTAATGAGTTGAAAATTTTATATTTTTTAATCATTAATTATTCTGAAATCCAAATTTGTATGCAAGGTAAACACGTAATCAATGAACGATGATAATTATTTGTCAATTATCAAATTCAACATTCGTGTACCTATTACGTACAAATTGATCATATAAAATTACAGTTACATGAACATTACGTTAGACTGTTAAAAAAAGAACAAATTTTTGAAAATTTTTGTCCATCAACGAAGAAAATAAACGTATAAACTACTTCCTGAACTCTGAAATACTGAATTATAACTATATATAAAAATCTGAAAATAAATCGCATTACATCAACAGGTTATATTATATACATTAAAATATCATGTATTATAATATAATGTAAAATATAAAGATATTGCGTTTTTTATAGAGGTCTAGACAGTTTGTTGTTTGTAAGTAAAATGTATGAAAAAGTTTCATAAAAAATATAAAAAATAGGTCAGATATATAAAAATATATTTTTTAGTGCAAAATTCAAGCGGGTGAAGCGATATAATGAATTGCTTAAAGTCGATAGTATATGCAGATATATACACTATACAGGTAATAGCGTGATTATATTTATATATTAAAAAAGTATTCGTTTTTCAAAAAGTATTAACACATAGTATTAGTTAGTATTCAGTATATATTATATCTACGATTTTATAAAAGCACATTATAACAATATAATAATAATAGTAATAATAAGTCGCAAAAATGGGTACAACTCTGGTAAGAAGTTTGTGACGGGTGTTGGAGTGGGTGTCGTAATGGATGTGTTAAATTTTAACTCGATGATATATCATTGTAGAATATAAAAAACGATCCTGAGTAGAGATTGTCTAT
Source organism: Rhopalosiphum maidis (assembly GCF_003676215.2). Lineage (NCBI taxonomy): Eukaryota > Metazoa > Arthropoda > Insecta > Hemiptera > Aphididae > Rhopalosiphum > Rhopalosiphum maidis. Next base: position 43,171,468 of record NC_040879.1, read on the forward strand.
CAGTTTAAAATGCTTTATATTATATTTATGTTGGTTGATCTAATTGTTGCCAAAAATATTGGATCATCAATTATATAAAAACATATGAGGAACATATTATGAACATTTTTGATCGAGCGAATTTATTTTTATTGATATTAAAAGAAATAATAATAAAAAAATAATATAATATATCAAGTGTCTATAAATTCATCAAAAATAGTCAACATATTTTGAACATTATACCATGTATAGAAATGTGCTAAAGTTTGGTGAAAGTTTCAAATATCTATTGTTATTGTTTTTTTGAATTATAATAAAATAAGAAAATGGATTTTTCCGAAAACAGGTTTTGTGTAAAAATTACCGTTTTCCCTAATTACTTATTAAGAATATTTTAGAGAAAGAATCAAAAACTTTTGAGCCCCCTCCCCCCTTCCAGTAAGAATCAACTACACACACTTTCCTATCCGAAAATATGGCGAAGTTCAAAATCGAAACATTTAATCTACTTTAAAGTGTTTAAAAAAAAAAAAAATAAAAAACATCATTCCAATATCGATTTATCAAAAAATAACAATAACGAAACAAAAAGTTATCCATCAAGATCTACGCATAGACTACGTATATTATTACACTAGGGCAGTGTGTGGTATTAGTATTATTCCCGAGCCAGCGAGGACGAGGCCGTATTAAGCGTATAACAGTGACGGGGTGAAGGGTATATTAATACGATGGCCGATGAAGAATAATATTCACAGAGAAAATGATGACGACGGTTGTGACAATAAAAAATATTAATATTGTATATTTAGGTATTTTATTATCGTCAGGTATGTGGGTGGGTAGGAGTGATTCAATCACTGCAGTTGTTGTTGGACATCTGAAGTGACACGGTTTTTTCGTCTCCCGCGAAATATCACAACTGTCGCGACGACGCGCGCAGTGCGCAATCATCAAACGAGGTGTCGAGGATTTTCAAGATATAAAAAATGGTAATGTTAAACACGTCTCGCTAATAGTTTTGAAGGGTCGCGTAAATTCATAAAAAAATAAATAAATAAATAAATAAATAACGCAGTCATACTCTTATGGGGTCGCGCCGCCTCCATTAAGATTAACGAACGCCGCCGCTGTTATAATGTACATAGATGCGCCTGTATAGGTTTGTCGTGTACGCGCCTCATCTCGGCGCTTGGCAGTTGACAGGTGTACACGACTACAGCAGTCGACGGTGTACGGTGTGTATTCGCGGAAACGCGACTCGCCCGTTAAGCGCGCGTAATGACAAATCGCGTATAATAAACAATAATATTTTACGGTGCTGGGGATCCGCCGGCCGGGTCGTTGAGAGCGAATCGCCACGGAACGTACACACAGAGGTACAACGTGATTTTATTCTCGTTTTTTTTTTTTTTTTTTTTTTTTACCACACTTATTTTCTCGGCCGAAATAACGAGCCACGCGAAACGGGTTACTAAAATCACTATTCGAATTCTGTATTAACGGGAAGGGAAAACTTTCACTGGTGACGTTCACGGTCGTTCGTCGCGGAACCGCGGAAAACAATATTGAAAATTGAATGCGTTAAACCTACCGATTAAAATCGCGGGAATATTGAATGAGTATCATAATAATATTGTTAAATCATTTAACGTCGGTTCATTCCGGTCGTTGTAAAATAATTATAACAGGTAGTTTTTCCGACCTTATGGCCACTTTCTTTATTTCTCTTCGGGTCGCAATCAAACTTACTAATAATTTAAAATTATATTGAAAAACACTCGTATAATCAATACGCGAAATAATAATTAAATTCATTTAAGACAATAATTATAAAAATATTTAAATTCGAATTTTCATATTGGAATGCGCTAGTGTTGAATCTTATATACGTACATTTTCGCTGATAAATAAGACAATTAATAAGATAAACAATTAAGATAAAAAATAGTAGCAGTGTACCTATACTATCTCACCCCTCCCATTCACTGAATCAACTATCCTCACATTACGACTACTGCATATACATATTATTATAGGTATATGAATAATGTAGTAATATACCATGATAAATTGATAATAATATGATATCAATATCCTAGTCGTAATCCTTTTACTTAAGAAACATAAACTATGTTATAATTATCTATACAATATTATTAAGCACATATTATTATATTAATATTGCATCATTTTACTATAATATTTTAAAGTAAATATTATGATCGTACGGCGGCATGAATAGGTGATTTAGGTACAGCACTGTAACGAATCTAATATTTCTTACGTGTCAACAATAATAGTAATAGTTATTATTCAATAATAAATAGGTATGATACTTTTTTAAATTTAATTTATTAACGAAATAACTATGATTATGACATTGTGTTGTGGACACATCGTTTTTAATCGAAATTTTCTTTTTAAGAAATTCATACTCAATATTATTATGGTAGTATATATATATATATATATATATACATAAATTACATCACGTCACACATGTACCTACTTGTAGTCGGTAAAACGTTGCCATCTGTTTATGTTCTTAATGTTCTTAAAGGTATAAACAATAGATATAGTTAGTTCCTATACTATGCTAAAATTTAAAATGTTAATAATTCTTACATACATAGTACTATAATAAATAATTTCTTTACCACTTTATTTGATTTTAAAATGAAAATTTAAGATCATTTGGAGGGCCATATGAATCAGGAAAATAAACAGGAGGAAAAAAAATCTAGGATTGGTATTTTCATGAAACGGTATATCAAAGAAATGATATAGTAGAGAAATTGTATTTGCAAGGATTAATATATTCTTGGAATGATATTTTTCTAAACAATCTTATCTAAGGAAAATATAAAATAGTAAATTAAAACAAGTAACCGTATTTTTCAGGAATGGTATAAATTAGGAAAATATCGCTCAGGACTGTATAAATCGGGACGACATTTTTGAGTTTGTTATACACGTGGATCCGTATTAATCTAAAACTGTATTAATCGATAAAATAAAGCATAGGACTGGATGGGACAGAACAGTTATTTATAGCAAAATATTCACGAGGAATAGTATTAAAAAGAAATATTATTTTATAATAAAAATACGGATGACCGCCGCGTCGCCACTCGCTTGCTGCGCTCACTCGGACAAAAAAAACGAAAATATCCCTCGACTTGCTATGTAACACCACCTCAAGTGGATCACTAGGTAACCACAGTATAACTATGCATATTATTCTACCACTCTTATCATTTTTCGGACAAGTGCTTATCACTTAATATTTCCATATAAGTAAATAAGTTTTAATTATATTTCAATCTCTTTTCGTATTTTTCTTAGAAAATAATATTTCTAATCATCCAGTCCTATGATTTATTTTATCGATTAATACGGATCCATGTGTATAATATACTCAAAAATATCGTCCCGATTTATACAGTTTTGAGCAATATTTTCCTAATTTATACCATTCCTGAAAAATACGATTCCGTGTTTTTAATTTACTATTTTATATTTTCCTGAGATAAGACTGTTTAGAAAAATATTGTTCCAAGAATATATTGATCCTTGAAAATATCATTCCTTTATCAAACTATTCTTTTGAAATATTTTTCCCTACAAGAAATCTAGTCCTGATAATTATTTTCCTGAAAAATACGGTTCCATATGAAAATTTTTCTCGTTTATATGCGGCCCCATTTTTATTACTCGTATACGAATAATACTTACACAATATACTTGCATGGTTTTATCGTGGTTAAGTGCCGTGTACGAACTTAAATTTCCCATATTCTCGCTTTCTATACAATATATGTATAATACCGTTGACTAAATCCGCTTTGAAGTCTCGCGTCGGGCCAAACGCTCGTCAACGGAAAAATAATTTTAAAAACAATTTAAACACGCTATAAAACTATTTTTGCCGACCCGAGAAGAAGCTAATTAATTTAGCGTTAAAACGTTCTTACTGCAGCAGTATATCGTCGATTGAGTTTCGTGTTATTAGTACAATGTGATATTATTATAGCAATATAATGTGCACTATAATAAACACGTTGTGCTGGATAAAAGCTGCACCGTGTCGTCGTGCTGCATAACTCGAACATTTTATTATATCATTTACAGTACAACACATTTCGGACGGTATCGCCCCGTTATATTTAACACCTATCGAGGTATCTATTTTTATAGACATTTTAATCACCACGTCTATTCCAGTGGTGATAGACCGTATGACTTTCGATAACTCAGTGTTATCGTTCAACTCCCACCGGACGACTAGTGGAATATTGGGTTTACACAGAATTCATGAAACGATCTTCTCGAAGACACCGATTTAATCTAAGTGCATTTAATTATAACACTTTTTTTAATAACAATAATAATATATATTTATGTATTTTGTTCATTGTAGTCTAAACCCAAATCTTTATGAAATATAATTAATTGCGTTACATCATAATGATTTCTATGACGAATTATTATATGAAGAACTGATGCCACCAACTCTTCTCTGAGCAGTCTTAGTAATAGTAATCAAATACTTAAACATCTTAAACCTTTAGAGACATAACTATCATTTTAATGGCATACAGTTTTCGTTAGATTTGTGTAATATCGATGATAATTAACTAAGACTGAGACATTATGAATCTATGTTTCTTAAGATACGATAATAAAATATTGTTTATATTTAGTCTTGTCGGTTAATTATTTTTGTATCGCTTCGATAAGCTGCAGCTACACTAGTCAAAAATATTAATCTGTCGATTTCACAGAAATATGTCATAAGTCACAATGATAAATAAACGCTCGGTTGACATTCAGAAATCATAAAAACCACGACGAGTATCGGTTACTTGATATATATACACATAGACTACACCAGAAAACGGCACGGTTTTAATAACATGTAAATAATAAATAAACATAAACTTCTGAATGACTGTGGTTACAACTTGACAGGCAGTTGTCGCCATACGATTATTGCAATATTCTCGTCGCGGTGGCACAGTTATTTATATGCGTCATTCCTCATGCGATGTCGGTGTCGCTATTCAATCTTCGTGAGCGTGTCTACTACTTTTTCAACAGTCATAATGACGATAGTATAATAATAATAATAATAATAATAATATAAACGTCGATCAAAATATGTGGAATTCTACGAAACCACCTCAAACGAAGCTATTCCAAAAAGTAACTTATAGTTTTGTTTGACTATGGATGAACTATAACTTATGATAGTTATAAATTGTACGTTTTGTAATACACCCAATTTTGTGTGAATTGAAGTCAGGGTTAAAACGGATAAAGGGATAAACTATCTAGGGATTGGATTCATCGCAGTACTAAAATGGGTATAGAACAAAACATTATAATAATTCGACGCTTCAAGGGAAGAAGGTCGTAAACGATATTTTGACCGAAAATGAGCTAATAGAATTTTAGCGTAAACGCCACGATTCTCTATCAATAGAGCCAACGATCGTATCGATACGATTTTTTTACGACTATTAAATATGTCGCTTACGCTTTTTTTTTTTCTTGTACCTGTCGATATCATGTTGTGAGATTATTTTGAGATATAATGGGCATAAGCCCCATATTATCGTTAATAAGCTAATTTCTACCGTAATTATCAGTAAATTTTATAGTTTTAAGTAGAATACACTAGAAACATGATCAATTAATAGATTGATACACGAATTATACTTGTTAGTGATATTTCTATAGAATAGGACAGAAAAATGTGTTGTATTTTTATTTCGGTTCTCCTGTAAAATTACGATAATGTCGTTTACGACCTTCTTCCCTGGAAGCGTCGAATATATGCATTGATTAATAAAGGGAAAATATATGTAGATTAACATAATCATTTTAGTTAATAAATTACTACATTTCATTATACTTGATGGGTTTTCATTAAATTATTAATAATAAAAAATAATAATATCCCATCCAATTTTCAAAGGCATAAAATATAATAATACACGTTTACGCTAAGAACCACAATATTATAGTCTGAATATTTTAAAATCATATTAATTTATACCTATATATATATATATAATATTATCATAGTTAAACTGTATGGCCACGTAATTACATTGTTATTCAAGGCTTGTTTCAGTATACATTTTACATGAAATAGTTTAACCATAGCCAATCACAAACAGATTCGCTCACATAATATACACTTTCTGATTTAATAACTATGATATTTTAATAATTGGTATTTTTTTTTTTTTTAAGATAATATGAAAATAAGTAGATATAGGTACATAATGCAAATAATAGAGTTAGTATTTTTTTCAATATTATATTAATTTAAAGTATAAAAATGTTAATAAGTATTTATAATAAATATCCAATAAAAATGTGTAGCTGATGAAAATTTAAATCGAATACCAATATCATTATTATTGTCAAAAATGTTTAAAACTATTAAAATATTATTATTTGTTTTGAAAAAGCGTTATCAACTTCATAACATATCTGTAAAACACTTAAATATAAAAACATATATGGGATACAAACCCTTGTAACTAGAAATAATGTCACCATCGACTGTTTTATTAAAATTAATAGACAGAAAAAATTGTATCTTAAATCTTAACTTATTTTCTGAACCAACAATGGTACTTGCTGATGTTAAGTATTATAAATGTATAACTATACAATAAAATATATAATACAGTACATATTATAACTTAAAGGTATATTGAGTGTATTGATTTATCATTGTTATTAAGTATTATATAATAAAAGTATATCTACAATAAATAGCTGGTGTGTATGTAGGAATATCGTAACAATTATAACAAAATGAACAGTTTATTAAGTTAAATCATGGAAAGTAAACATAATATAAGTAATTAATTTTTGAACCCAATCCGAATCATTTAATTATCGTTTTACCAGTAACGGTCCGACTTAAATGTCTATTTGAGGCAAATAATACATGTAATATAAAAATATTGTATAGTTTATGGCATGCCATGGCCGATGATCGGGTATTATGATGCGGGCCAAAGTTCAGATTTAATAAGTGGTGAAATTAATACACATATTACTTAGATATTCAAATATCAACAAGTGGCGAGAATTATTACGTTTTCATATTTTTCAATTGTTTACTAAATAAGTTGTTAATTTTGTCGTTACAGATTATTGAGTAGTATGATATATGAATATTTTTATTAGAAGGTATAATGTCTGAATTTAGTTAGTTATAACTAATGATTATTACATACGTTGGCTTGTTCAGTACCACCGTAGCCACAGAAAAGTGTTTTGATTTATCGAAATATCTACTGAATAAGCCATTGCAACTTGATAAGAAAAGAAAAATATTAATATTATTATTCATAGACAAAAATACTTATAATCGCAGTATTCTCGTTGGTAAATTGTGTAATTTGAAACCCGAGTATTATCACAAAATTACCAAATCAATAAATGAGATAAAATATTGATGATGATTCATTTCCGTGCATTCCAAATGGAGTTTGATAACGAATAAAGAACAGTTTTTGGTTTTATTTAATAATTTAAAATAATTTCTAGTTTCTATTTGATATGAGTATTAATGGGTATATAAATGTATAAGTATGCCTGTAAGTACAAATGTACCGAAAATCCTCTTGCACACAGCACAAGCTACTCGCTTGTGTTATTGCGATGTATGTTAGTAATACAAATGGCAAACTACACCATTCGCACTCCGCGTCCACACCACTCCAAACGCTGTATTAGAAAATCAAAAATTTATAAATATTTCAACGCTACATGTTTAGACACTTAACTATACTTAACTAACCGTGATTAGTAATGATTATACTATTAAACTGTGTTATAACAATACATTATTAATCATTATGTTTGGAAACAAACTTTTAACGAGTAGCTTGGTGGAGGAGTACTGTGTAAAAATTAAAAACTAACAGTAAAACAATTATTTTTAGTAGAAGAAATTAATCTAAAAAAAACTTTCTTTTCTGTATGTATATATTAATCAAGTCTTATAAATGTTTTAGACATATCTATCTTTTCGTATTCATAATAAATCTACATCATATACATATTTGTAATATATTTTACTTTTTTTATGAATATGTATGTATTTTGTTTCGTAAAATCCGTGTATAATCGTTCCATGCATTTTTAGACAAGTGCGTGAGAAAAAAAACTATACTTTTTTCGACTATCTAATGAAAATGTGATACCGTCCTACACATTTTGGCTCCACCGCACAGCGTTATTGTTACACATACGTCGCACCTCGTCCTAGTTACTTGAACTATGACTGCGACACATCATAATAATGTCATAACAATATTATTATAATTGAACGTGAATTATTTCGCCACGTCCGGTCCCGCTGAAGCAGTGAAGCGTATCGAGCGAAGTTGTCGTCGTCGTGTGTGGCACACGCCATAATAGTCGCGTATGTATATCGTACTACTATACGGTAGGTACACGTATTGAACGTCATAATAATAAAATAATATATGATATCTGCAGCGGTCGATCTGATACTAGGAAAAAAAATGTACTCACCTATAATCGAAACACGCAATACGCGATGTTGACGATGATATCATACGCGCGTGTCTTACCTACTAGGTACCTGTTAATAATGCATTTATTCAAATTCTAGTGCATTAAAGAAAATATAATATCGTATCACGATACTAAAAAAAAAAAAAAAAAAATGCTACGATATGATTTTAAAATGCAATAGTTGATGAAAATAATTATTAATTTAAGATTATATACGCAGCCGAACGACACACGACGACCTTACACGGGGAGGGAATTTCGGTCGACTAATGTATACAACATGAAACTTTTGCCAATTAAACAATGCTCAAACAACGAGGCTACGAATAAAAACAAACCGATGATAGTAATCATTAAGGCAATCGGTGGATATTCCGTGTGATAGGAAACAAACGCGGTTCGAACATAAAGTGTGTTACTCGTTTGAAAAGTATAAAACAGTTTGTACTGTTTCGAGAAATTCCTTAATAAAAACAATTTAAGTGCATATTTGAAAACACGGTGCTCGAGTATACTTAACGATATTTCAAAAATAGGAATTCAAACCGATTCGTTATTAAAAACGAAAAATAGGAGTTGGCATACATTGACCCCGCAAATCAAAAGACTACTATGAGAATAAAATGACAATTGTATTTTTTAAAAAAAACGAGATTAACTGCTAGGATTTTAGACAGTGATCGACGTAATGACATTATGGTAATTATTATTGATAATTAACGACAATAGCGACTGCTTCAGGGACAAGAATACGAAAACGACGATAATAATTATCATCGTATTATAATATTATAATACATAATTATACAAGGTACAACGGAAATTTAGTCGGTCCGGATAATTGGATATTTCCGACGTCGACGCGAGTCTCTCGGTACGCGTGCATAAATAATATAAAATTATACCTGTATATTGTATTTAATATAATAATAATAATAATATTATTATCACAATTTAGCCGGTAGCCCGTATACACACACACACACACACATATATATATATACATAATATATTATAGTCGTTGCGTCGCCGACGCTACTACCACCGATGCGTTGCCGGCCGGCGGCAGAATCCTTTCATCTTTCCGCCACTCCGATGTTGTTGCTCGTGATTTATAATAATAATAATAATAATAATAATAACAATATTGTAAAGTGTATATCCGACGCCATCATCTGTCGTCCTCGTGTGATGGTTTAATTTGCACGCGCCTTACTCCACACCGTAATTCCCCCCTCCACCATCGTCGCTGTATATTTATGTATAATACTCGCGCGTGTATATACATCATAACGGTATATGTACAGTATAGAGTTTATTTGTCAAGTCAGCCTGTCGCAATAAAAATGTCACGTACCCGGTTACGATTCATATTCGTGAATTCTATAAATGTTGCACGATAGAGATCTATTATATCCCGACACATTAATTAATATCACGACCTAAAAATATTAATTTTAACCAGATATTTTATGATGTTCTTACAAAAACCACATACTATGTTATACATCTTCTTGTACAGTGTACACAAGCCTATTATAAATACATCACTGCACATTTTTTTAATCTGTCCCTATATTATGATATATAATAATATTATGACTTACATGCGTTATAGAATTGTGGATAGATTCTAGTTCATGTGCCACAAATACAAATGATCAATACATTGTATTAAGCCTACATTGTTCTTAAATTATATTAAGTAACGATGATAAATATTTAAATATTTTTTACAGCTAAATTACGTAGTGTGCGCAATTTTAGGACATATTTTATTTATTGATATTAAACCACAAAGGAGATTTTTCATTTATCAAATCAGCACTGAATATATTTATTTTTGACTGACTTTGAAATAAAATATATACATTTTATTATGGACGATATATCGTACATGTATACATGTCTTGTTTGCTGGCAGTGTAACAACTTTTAAAATATTAATTTCGAATACACAAACAAAATAATGTCTTTATGCAAACGTTTGATCGTTTGATCTGTCACAATCAAGATTTTAAACAGTTGGCAATTGACATATCCATTAGCATACGATAATATAAATAATATTGTCAATAAATATCATATTATAATATACAAGAACATAACAGTTATAAAAAAAAAGTTTGCCTTCGTAAGTTTAAAAAACTAAATTATAAATCACCTTTTGAAAATTGTAAGTTATTACGAATATTTTGCAAGATTAAATAGACGTATAATAAATTATTAAAAATACTGAAAAACGAATTATGGTTAAAAAAACATTTACATTTACGAATATATCCAGAGATATTGTCCGATTAATATATTATTTAAGGTATAGAATCGACTATTTATAGGGTTGTTTAGCCGTAAAGGTTATTTGAATGTAGGTGTTTACAAATTTAATCTCCAATTCATTGATGGCCTGCTACTATAAAATAAAAACAATATCATTTTTTTCTACCAAAATTGCCTTTGCATTTAGATATAGGTAGTAAAAAATATAATATTCAGGTAAGCCCAGAACGTTTGTCCTTTTACTATTTCACTTAAGCCACAAATTGAATATTAAACGAGTCTTTGAAAAGCCTAATATCCTTAGGCTACAAAGAATTGTTTTATTCTCCGTTTGAAATAAACTCTGTAAACAACATACATGTAAATTGTAAATCTCGATAATTCTATTTTATTATTAGATAGTTATACAACCCAAAAAATACAAAAATTAAGACTATTGTTATAATAATATAATCAGAAAAAAAATATAGATCGCTTTCATTGTATTAAAATACATCTTTATAGTGATACGAATTCGCAATAACTACAGAAATTTCTAAAGCTATTTAAAAATACAGATTACCGTAATTTTTTTCATAAATTAATACATTTTTTAAACATGACCGATAGATTTCCGTAACGAAGTGAATTTTTGCTTATTCGCTATCGTATGTAAATTAATAAGTACTTTGCAGTAGGTATTTAAAAGTGTCTGATAATAGTTTTAAAATATTGTTGACCGTCAGACTAATAATATATTTGTATCCAAATTAAGATTATACCTCAGCTGAGGAAGCGAGTGCTTATGAAATAATTACCTTTTAGTGAATTTGACACAAACGTGTTAGGTCAAGAAACACCGATTGAACTTTTAAATGGACGTATATATTTCTTTCGGATAAACCTGATTTATAGACTTTATTATCTACTATTACTATTATTTTATTTTGCGTTTACGTGCATTTATTTACGGTTTTTTTTAGTTCCCACAAATACGTTTATTCCCATTCGTCATAATGCTGTTAAACTGCGCGTGGTTTCGTATTACTAAGCGAACAGTACGGCCGATGTACTGATATACCGAAACGGTGTAATGATATCATATTGATTAACAGAACTATTTTATTATTCAAAACTAAAATTACCAACACGATCAAGAGGTAAATAATATACAACTCTTACACGAAATACATAATTGTGATAAGGATATTATTCCCATACCAAAATGTCAAACAAGTTCAATAGCCGTAAGTATAGTGCAATTATAGTGCATTAATACATTTAACTGGCATATTGGTAATTTCGCATAATTTATATCAGAAATATGAACACCGCAGTAATTGTATATTGGTAAAAACTTTTTCGATTAAACGAACGACCATAATTATTATAGACACGCTGTTTTTAATCGACGTTAGCACGATAAAGTGCTATTTATTCTGACAAATTTTCACTTAAATTAGTGGAATTATACTGGAATGTACGAACGCGAATTTGGTATATTATATATTTATGGACATATACGATGAAATGCGTAACGAAAAAAGTAGTCTATTCAATGTTTTAAATAGGTATTCAAGATTTATTGAACAAATTAAAGTGAATCTGAATATAAAGCACTTCGTGCGTTTTAAGATATTAAATATAAAACCTCTTAACGAACTTGTAATAATACAATAACAAAATGTATATAACCATATTTATAATGTAATATTGTCGATATTGAGTGTAAGGCATTCTATACGTTTTTTACCTCATCTAAACTTTAAATACTTATAAGATAATCAGCTATTTGTTCGAAAATTAATTTTTGTATGTAAACGTTTTTAGTAAAACATGTTTTGCTTAGGAATATGAAATTAAAATGTTTTGCTGCAATTATAAAAATGAGAATTTAAAATATTATAACGACAAAAATTATATTTTTTTATAACATTTTTTTTTTGTCATGAGCAATTCAATTTGTGAAAATCAATTATTGAAAAACACAATTATTACTGTCACTTTTTGAGTCACATTGCTGTATCAATGTCTCTGAGATATTATTTTAAAATATATTTTTTTTTAATGTTAACATAAATCCACTATAATAACAATGCTATGCATAATATAATAATGACCTAAGAAACACACACAACTACAAATATCTAAGAATTTCAGAATGTATAAAATTCATATTGTGAGTTGTGTCATGTGCACTCAACACCGTGCAATTAAATCTTATGAACTTTTTTTGTAATAATTCTCATACTATTAACTCATACGAGTTAAATTATACAGTATTTTTGTATCTATAATAATTTAAAATTCGAAATTTTAGTTTTTTAATTAATAAAATAACTATTTAGTTATATTAAGGATAAAAGTCCTTAAAAATGGTTTTACATCAATAAATGTAAAATGGATGTCATGTTGAAACTGATATTTATTATACTTTGAGTGGACGAATTATCCAAGTTGATAGATTTATATTTTATGACTAACATGTTTAAGTTACTATTATTATAGCCACCATATCTTTCAAACCTATCTCAGGCCTATTACCTTTAGTAAACAATGTGAAATAACTCAACAACTACTCGTAAAAAATGTATTTTTGATATGTCATCGTTTTCAGAAAAATTATCCACTAAATTATTTATAACCGGAAAACGGGACTTCTCTTTTGAAAAATAGATGCTGTATTGTTCTTTACAGGGCATTCTTTAAGTAAAACAAGACTTCAAGAATTTTAAAATATGGTCTCTAAATATAATATTTGAAAAATTCGAAAATCAGATTTTGAATAACTGCATTATTAAAGAGGATGAGTATGCTTAGTGAATCACATTGTTTATATATAAATATACGTGCAATGTTATTACAGCTCGTCATGGTTATTCGTTCAGTGTGTAACGCGCCGTGTACCTATATTGGAGCTTTCCACCGAGTGCGTGTTCTTTGTCGCAAATTGATCCGATGGAAAAAAAAAGAATGAAAAAAAAAAAATAAAAAATCGTTTCGATTCCGCAAACATCCGCTTGATGTCGATTCCATTACATGAGAGTATACGTGCCCGGGCTTACTTATCAACTTCCTCTACCAACCACCGCCGATAACTATTATACCCCGCGCTCTGTAGCAGCCTTTGCAAAATCTATACAATCGGGACTCGAGGTTTTTCCACGACGAACGCGTGTGCAGAACGCCGAATCGCCGGTGGCTGCAGGTCCCACAACAAGGAATCGTAATGATTCTTATTCCCCGCGAGACCCACGCGTGGAGGCCAGTGATAATTTATTCGGCGGACGACGGCAGGGCGGCCAGTAACGAAAAGAGTTTGTGGAAAAAAAATACGAACCGACAGAATCCGTAAATTGTATATAGTAGTAAGCGGTATACGGACTCAATACTATTTCTATAAAATTAATATAATAATAGTTATACCGCGTAGCGATATTTCAGTATATTTTAAGAATGTCAATAAACTAAATATCGGCATACCTATAAGTTTTAAAACATATTGAATTGTGTGATGTGCGCATAGTAATAATGTGGCAGTTGAAACAAAATCGTCATTGTCTTGCACGAAATTTTAATTTTAATTATTCTTCGCGAGCCCACAATAGAGAACTGATTGATCAGTAACTGCATAAATTAATAATGAAGTGATTTTTACGAATAATTTCGCCATGAAAAATTTTGTTTTAATGTTCTTTTGAAAATTCTGTATGAATTAAATGATGAGTATTATAACAAGAACTTATTAATGTATTTAGGTATTTTTTTCAAATCGAATTAAACCAGTATGCCAAGAACAAAATATGATTTTTTTAACGTTGTTGATGAAATAATAAACGTTTTTAGTGAATATATATTTATAGATATGGCGTAAGGGCATACTTTTCTGATTTTAAAAGTAAACTTCGTTATCTTAACTCATAATATTTTATTGATAGTTAGTTGGAAATCAGGTTTATTTCGGACAATATTGTTCACACATATTTGATACGATTATTGTGTTATTATAATATTTTTCATAAAGTTGATCGAGACCAAATCGTTATGATACAATGGATATGCAATATAGTATGTAATTTAGATTACGATAATCTGGATAGTATTCAACACGCATTTTATTTTATAATTTGTTACGGGTATATATATATATTTTTTTTTTAGATTGAGTCTTATGATTTATTGCTGTGGTAGGTAATATACATATCACGTTTATAGCGGAAGTAAGTACCCGCGGGGGAACTCAGTGCATACCCAGACCCCCTCGTTATCATGCCTATGGTTATATTGCGTATATTGAATTTACTCACTCGCTCACACATTCAACTAATCGGAATGCTATCAAGTCGATCACCTTTATCGTTTACCTAAATTATTATTTTTTTTCTTAGTAAAAGTATAAAAATATTATATATATAAAAAAAATGATAAAAATGGAATAATTCTGCATGTACGCTATATAGTCTAAACTAAGTATGACATATCAGTTGGAAAAAAATATCGAATTTAATATTTATACGAGTTACACAAAAACCACTCAATTTTTATTTTTTTTTATTTTATTCTTTCATTTTAAAACAATTAATTTAATTTTTCAAATTATAAAATAAATTCAAATTAATAATTATTTTTATTTGATATTTATAGCATAATAAACGACATTTCTTTCTTGCCGCTGAATTTTCTATTTAAGAAAAGTCTTGCCGGACGAAACCACTTTAAACGCAGGATTTAAATGGATGGTCAGTTAATCTTAATCTACCCGGAGACATTGCATATAATAAGTTGTACTATATTAATAAATACTACAAAAATATTATAAACCAAAAAAATAAATCGATACAAATCAAAATATAAATCTTTATTTTTCTCTTTCTAATTAAAATAAAAATTGTATTTAAATATATTTTTGCTTAATTTTACAATGATTCTGATAATCTCAGGGACCACAGCAAAAAATAGGCAACACTTGAGCGTTTGAAGTGTTTGATGGACAAAATATTACATTATGGTATTATTATTGTTAAACACCAAAAAAGAGATCTGATGGACAACTTTTTCAAAACATTTTAACATTGAATTTTACGGATTTATTCACGAATACCAAATTATAATTCACAGCTAGAAGCATCACAAATATTAGTTCAAACAAATATTATAGATTAGTAAATAAATAACAAACAGTACAATATATGTATTTCATGTATTTAAACAAGTAGTATCAGAAAAACATAATTAATAATGTAATGGGCCCTGGAACAACAGCCAGTGAAATAATTAAAAAAAAAAAAATAATAATAATAACGTATTACATTGAAATTGTACGTATAATTTATCAAACGTTCTATACTCATGTATTTAATACCTATAATACTAATGTAGTTGTTCCCGAGAGCTTAAAAAAAAATAAGCTTAAAACAACTATTATTTTACCAGTACGTATAGTTGTGAGTGAAAAACATATTAGGTATTATTATAATATAAAACGGTATTTTTTTTTTAAATTTTTTTTTTTGTTTTTGTTTTTTTTTGTATTAACATTGTTTAATTAATTAGTATTTTTTTTTATTTACCGTCAGTTTATTGCAAACAAATATAATTTCAAAATACGAATATTATAATATACCGTAATCAGAACTTAAAAACGGTGTACAGGGGAACGGTTATCGTGTAAAAAAAAAATATGTACAACGTTAAATTTAATAGAATGTAGTAAAAAAATTTTTTTTTTACAATAGTTAAAGTAGATTTCACTATGATTAAACACTTAAAATTATTAATGGATTATCCAGAAGCATGACCATTTACCTAGAGAAAATTGTGTAACACGCAAGTATAAGTTAAATTGTCCGACCCGTAGAGTTATACTATTAAAATAATAATATTTTATTAATCTAATATAATAGGAATTGTCGGCAATGTCGTTTCGACGGAACCACATAATTATAATAATAATAGTATAATAGGTACTATCTGACACGATCACAGGCCTCACGTAATCTTCCACGAAACATGATTTTTAAACAGAGTACCTATGATGGTTTTAATGTAATAAAACAATAATATCTATTATTATAAAAAATGTAAGCTCCACAAGCATGACATTTTTTTGCTCCTATACACGTCATTTTTAAGTATACGATAAGATAAAAACAATATTTGCATGAATTCCATATTTTATAAACAAATAGTTAGATTCTTAATTGAATTCAGTCGGTGCACATTTGTATAATATAAGCTTAACTGAAATTTGCAATAATAATAATTTAAAAAGAAAAGAATCATGATTTATAATAATACTGTTAGTTCCAAGGGCGGATACAAGGGGGATGCAATGGGGATAATTGACCCCCCCCCCCCCGTTCACAAAAAAGTATCATATATTTCAATAAAGTTTTTTTTTTAAATAGATTATGACCTTTTTTTAGATGATAACTAACAAATTGCCCCTCCTTTTAAGACCACTGTATTCACCCTTGGTTAGCGTTATAATTATACATGCATATTAGTATAGATGCATTTTATATTATTAGGATTAAATGATTATTCTTGTAGATGAAAATATATGCTTTAAACCAATAGGCTGTAGAATCTTAAAATATATTAATTAAATTTCGGCACATGAGCGTCACAACTACAGATATCGTTATAATAGTGTAATGAAAACCAACATATTATCAATTTTAATTTCATATTTTAAACCAAAATGCAAATTTATAAGTATGACGATGACGCATATATATTTGGAACATTTTATGAATAGTTGTTGATAGTGGTGATGTGCCAAATTAATTTTTAGTAAATCAATTTGGTTTTGAAAAGAGCTTTTGACTAAATATACAAAAATATTGGTTAAAACAAAAAATATCGACTGGAAATCAAAGTAAAAAATTGAATGCATCGGGTTTAATAAATAACATTATGTTAAGTAATCTCATAAAGAAGAACGCACTATATCTATAGACATCAATATAAATGAAAAACTTTGAGAGAAAAGGTATTTAAACTTAAAGTCACTTCAAACAATTTATGTGCATCCCGTATATTATACTGTTATTATGTCTACATAAGTACTGTGATGCTTAATTAATTAAAATATTGTGTAAAATTATTAATAACTATTCGCCATAAAGTTAAGTAAAAACTTTATCAATAATAAATATATAAAGCGAAAAAAAATTATTATTATTCATTTACCAGTTATAATAGTGAAGTTATAAAGAAGAAAAGTTGATGAAATATGCATAAAAAAACTTAAAATATGCATTTTAATCATTGAAATTAATTCAAAAATATTATATTGTAGATGTATACAACCTTATAGGAGATATTATGAATATTTTAGATATTGTTTTAAACTTTATTTGAATGTATAAAGTATATACATTATTTAATTAGTAAAAATGAGAAAACTCTTTTAAAACTATTTTGATAATTTTGTATGTTTAAAATTAAAATAGGTATTGATACTATTCTATGACGTTGCAGATTAATGAACAGCACAATAATATAGGTTGTTGGATAAGTATAGTCGTACTCAGAGTAATAAATCAGTATATAAAATTGTTCCGGAGAATAATTTTAAACATTCAACTGTAATAATATTTTCTTGGTAATGAAGGATTTTGAAGGATTATCAAACCTAAATAAATATTAACCAAATTATTCTATGTTTAATTTTGAAATTTGTTTATTTTTTTGTTCTAAGTAAAACTTAACGTATAAGCACCGGTAATGTAAAAAAAAAATCAGTTGAGAACTAAAAAATTCTATAGATAAAATAATTTGATAATATTTTTGATATATATATATATTGTTTCACTTAGTTAGCGTTAGCATTTGTTTTGATCTGAATTAAATTTTTATGATCTTAGAATTAAAATAATGTGGTGATATTTTATTATTTTTATTATTTAATAATTAATTAATAATATTGTACTGTTCTACAATTAATGTACGGTTGATATAATGAATATGAAATAGTTCTTTTTGAACATCACTACCTAATTCATTTTATCGTAGAGATAGAACCATAAACGTGTTAACACTATAGAGTAAAAAAAAATGAAAGTTTCTATTAATATCACAATTAGATAACAATTAATTCGTAAATTGTGTTTATTTACAACCTTTTAGTTGTCGATTATGTTTAAAATATTGTAACTAAATAGTTGCTTATGCGTTTGAATCATAAAAAATTATTAACATCTAGACCTTTATTTATAAAATCTTGGTTTAAAAAAAAATCTTTTTAAAAACGTGTTCATACTAATATTTCATATCTGATGAAAATTTTTCCATTTAACATAATATAATCTTCAATTATTTTGTGCATTTTGGCATAATTTAATGATGCTGTGTTGGCTATACAGACGTCTTGGTGTTCAGGATATTTCAGAAGCTTAAGCGAATATCGGACATGGATTATTATTTTTGATTGACCGTATGATTTGCTTGAATATTATTAGCGTAGTATTAAAAGGCCAAATGTATTATAGTTTGAAATATTTTTTTAAACATTAATATACTTTTGTGCAGTTGAACAAAATCTGATAAACCCAAATTATAAAGGCTCATTTATTTAAATATTTTAAACGTCAAATTGTTAGTTTTCATTTAGTGCTCATAATATTAAAGTCATAAAAGTTATAAAGTTCAACCTGGAGACAGTTGCAGTATAATAGCCAACTTATGCGGGGAACGTGGCGAGACACTTTCAAGTGTATCCGATAGGTATATATATATATATAATGTTTCCCAAAAGTCCCATATCACCATAATCATCTTTGTCCTTTTTAGTAATCAATAAATTATATAAATTTTAAATTGGACTACACCATAAAATGTCTTATCGGTATTATAATATCAATAAACTATTAATATTCCAAGTAATAAATAATTCAAGCATTTCCCGCGGACACATGGAATAAAAATAAAATTTAACCTTTCAATTTTTCTAAATAATAAATACATACCACACATATTTTTATAAAACAAAATATTAAGAGGTATTTAAAAAAAAAAAAGTTTAATAGAAAGCAAAAAAAGAGTAAATACTTTATAAAAATGTCAACTCTTGTATGCAGTTAATCGTTAATAAACTGTTACAAAAATACTAGCACAAAATTACAAAAAAACTGATTTTGTCTAAATAATTCTTTTTAATAATTCGTTTTTGTTTTTCCCAGTTATTTTGGAAAGTATGGAGGTATTTTTTTATAGATTCGATTTTCAATATAAATGTTATTCAAACTGAATTTTTTTTATAGATTACTGTTGAAAAATCACAACTAAATGTACTGAGTCTCAATTTGGGTTGTTTTTGTTCATACGAATAATATCGGAGAACGTATGAAATAAAAAATTAAGTTAATTTATATTGTACCCATTTATTATTATACACTTCCGATAAAAAATAGACACATTTCTAAAACACATAGAACCAAATAAGTGAGTTCATGTTTCATAATATAATGTTATATAGTGTAGGAGTAAAACAAAAACTTAGAATAAACTTATTCGGTTTTTTCTTCCGTTCACTTTATTAAATGCAGAGAAAAAATAAACGTTTTTCCGACGTATACTAATATATGCGAGTAGGAAAGGGCAAACGACTTAGGTCGGAGGGAATGACTCGTTGAAAAATCGCGTCACGTTTATCGAATGTTTTACAATGCTAAAACGATTGGTGTCCTTAAATCTACAGTCTCTCATCCTGTCAAATCAAAAAAATGAACGCCATTATTATAATATTTTACAGACAGCCATCATGATAATTATTGTTATAACATAACATCAACTTTCAAATACATCTGATTAATTTTTTGATAATTTATTTATTTTGTTGTATATTGTCACGACTCACGACTTCAGGAGTTTATTTATATTTTTCTTTATATTATTAATTTGACGTCGTTCATCGGACGCATTTAATGTTCTGTGTAAGACAACCATCGATCCACATAAAAAAAAAAAATCATATTTTTTCATGACTGAGTAGACTTTTGTCCTTATAATAATATACTCACCCTAAACACACATCGTTAAGTTTGCGGCTGTCTAACTTCACACCAAACATGCCAGGCGAGTATACACCATCGAGACCGTATATTATATAGGATGATTCAACAAGAATGCCTGACCCATTTTTTTCCTTTAATAATAAAATAATTGAAATTCTAACTAATTCAATTTTTAAGTATATCTAAGGATCATATTATTATCTTAAAATGTAGACTATTTATACTATTTAAGGAGTATTCCGTGGTGGCTTATGGCTCTATTTTCCTATAAATTGTTGAGTTGATAACTCTATTTGAAAATGTTGATGAATCTAAAATTAAATTGAAATTTGAAGTATGCTGATTTGAATATATGAATACCTAGCTTATAGTTTCCTATTAGTATTTTACAATTATTTATAAATATTTTCAAGTAGAATAAATACTAGATTCAATGATACATCTATATTTTGGATTTTTAAAGACTATTAGAAAATCTTATAATTTTAATTTTAATAACACAGAAAATACTTGTTAAAATTTTTATTTAAATACATCTAAATGTTATAAATAAATCACAAGCCTTACAATGAATAATAAAAAGGTATTGGTTTTTTTTAATTTAATTAAAAATATGTTGCATTGAAGTAAACTTAAAATTTAAAAAAATCAGTATTTCGATAAAATTAAAGGGGAATATGTAGAGTGATCAATGAGCATGCTTGTCGAATCACTCTGTACGCATACACTTTAATTAAACAGGGCCAATGAAAATTTATACCACGTAAACAATACAATAACCGTGTTTGAGCAGTCAGCGGGAAAGGTGACATATATGCGGAACAATGTTTTCTCGTCGTTTTTTTTTTCACCCGGTAACCCGGATACTATACTACCGTCCACCACAGATACCTACATAGTACATATGTCATAGGTAGGTTTACCCACGCTATCCTTCGGGACCACTCAAAACTTAAACTTGGAGACCGGGGTTCGTGTTTTCAAACGAGAGGGACATGATTGAGAGGAAGTGAGAGAAAGAAAATTCGTAACCTCTCTCAAATGTTTTACTATAGTGACGTAGTGTGAAAAAAAATGTACATAAATTATACGAGCTTCACTCACTTAACACGCACATAATGACAAATTATAATATACATAATATAAGCCTACAGTTCATTTCATATTTTTCTGTTTAGATTTAATTTTCTACGTTATAAATAATATTAACAAATCAAAATAAATATAATTTATTTAAATATTTTATAAATATATATAAACGGAAAATAATTTATTACATTTTGTTTGAATTATTTCAAACACAGTAGGGCTGAATAAAAATTGAGCTGTTTTATGATACATATAATTTTGAGTTTATAATTTAACACAAACGATACTAAAATAATGTTGTACACAAACGTGATATAAATCGAAAATATAAAAGAGCATAGAAAATCACTCTGCTAATACCTAGTTGGTGTCGAGTAGTAGGCGATGATCTCCTCATTAAATAGGTATTAGGTAGGTCACTTCATGGATGTAATTTTAATTCAATAATTAATCATTAAATATGAAAAACAATTCTGCAAAGAGGATTATAAGTCAATACCATTGTGCATTGGTACCATATACTGATGTAAATGAGATTTTGGTATACTGGCTTTAAATTAATAAAAAAAACTTAAAAATGTAATTTTATTTTTTATGTACTAAATAATAATTATTAAATAATGGAAAAAAGTTTCAATTCCTTAAAAATAGTATTTGTTTTGCTTAAATCGTTATTTTTCATATTAATATCTAATTTTGTTAAAATTTGAACTTACAATGTCCATTGGAAAAATGTGTATATGAAAAAGTATAATTTAAGTTATAATGGAATATTTGAATAATGTTTATGATTAGCAATTTTTGAATAATGCAAATATAATAACAATATTGTTTAAAAACAAATCGTTATTAGAGTAAGTATTATGTTTGAGTATTTGAAGTCATCACAATTTGAACTTAAAATACTCATAAAAAATGTATGTGACTTTACGCTAAACTTTCTATAAATTACAGTAAAAAAAAACTTATGAAATGCGTATTATATTTTCAAGCCTTAGGTGTTAAAAATAATATTATGCATTCCTTATTACAATATATTTTACATTATATTTTCACGGTTTTGACAAATTTCATGAACATTTTATCTTTAACTGTTTATGAAAATAATAAATGAGAACTTCATTTTTTTGTAAGAACCATTTATGAGTAACTTTGTATTAAATTATCAAACTTTTTTGCTCGCAAAATATTTTTTAAATGACATTATGTCTAGAAAATTGTAATGTACTCGTAAATATTTAGTTTACTTCTATGCGGTTAATTATTTTTGAATTATAGAAAAGTCAAAGTTCTATCTAAATGTTATTTCTAACTAAAAACACCCAAATTTAAATCGAAGCATTTTTACTAATTCGAAAGATGATGACAGACAAAAAAAAAAAAACTCATACATTGTAAAACCTAAACATGTATCATGCATCGCTCCTCTCAGAATCTGTAATCTGGTTTAGATTATAGACGAATTCTTTTCCACAAAACGAAATCAACTCGACTTGTCCTTTTATGGCACAATGGTCGTGAATAACTAATAATTATAAAAATAAAAAATATAACATTGCAGGAAAGACATCGCACGGCGCGCGTTTTGACATTCCTCGAAAAGGATAATACGCGAAATGGACTCACGGAGTATGGACAGAACGAGGTTGGGAAATAATAATAAATAACTGGACGTGAAAAACGATGGCACTTTTAATGAACTGTGGCAACTTGTACGAGTCTACTATTATTATTATTGAATACATTTAGCAATAATAATAATAATATTAGGTTTTCGTTTTTTCAACAAACTATCGACTGCCGTCACAGCTAGTGGAGTATTATGGTCGATTATAATAACAACAATAACAAAAACAACATCGACGATAACTGAAAAAATAAATGTAAAAACAATGGGAATAATAATTGTTTTGTGATTGATCGACCAGTCCACGCAAAAACTATATAATATCGCTGCACGAAGTTGTAATTTAAGCTCATACACTCGTGTGCGTATATTATTATCATATATACGTTGCAGGAATAATATACCGTCCTTTAAAATGCCGGTGATTGGTCTCGGTCCACGATGACATTAACACAACATCAAATTATATTATTATTATTACTATTATTATAGAAGCCAATTCGACGGGTCACTGTGTGCATGCGATTTTAATAGAGGTTATTGGAACGATGTGTTATAATACGGTCATTATACGATACAGTGTGAAGTATTGGACCCATCGACGGACGGTGTACGATACCGCAAGAATCGGTTGTGGTCATGCACATAATAATATATAGATACTTCCGTCGAGCACACATTAGAGATTAATAATTGTTATAGCCACACACCGGCTTGTATGCCGTAATGCGTACACGCATCTCATAGCTAAATCTTGAAAGTCGCAAGGTCGTTGTAATATAATATAATTGATATCGATTAAGGTAACAGTCAATACGACTTATCGATTGACGATAATATCGATATCAACAATCGATTACGTATAAAACGAGTTTCATAGTTTGAGACATCACAACACACCCCGCATATAAATCATCAAGGTTTCAGGTTACATACGACATCGGGATTTATTCCTTAACGCATTAGATTGTTCAAATAAACCGGAAGACAAAGCAGATCGTGTTTGCGGGTTCATATAATAGAAATAACGTATTACAAATTTTATACGAAATTTGTGCAGTTGATAAAAGATAGAAAATTCATACAGAAATGCGTGAAAAAATACTCCGACTGCGACGATCCACCTCCGAATCAACCCCGCCCAAATATATACCCACCTGCCACTTTTACATCATTATGAGACGATATATTATGCATGGCAGTTTGAAAAGCAGGACGGATAAATTGGAGACAGTGGAGACAAACGATCAAATACCGAGCGGTTCGTGATTCATTTATCAAAATAAAAAATAAAATAAAAAAAAAAAAAAAACAACACACGCCACAGCATCTTTACGGGACGTTTTTCATTTTAGCCTAGTCTAGGTTTTATGATAACCCGTCATAGTATAATATATTACAACACCGTGAAATATAATTATAAATATCTATATTTTATACGCAAATTTGTATTATCATATTATTATCGTTAACTCGTGTAAAATCGATATATTATAATAACAATTTTTAAAATAAATGAATACATTATTATATGGTATAATATTGTACACACAATATTTCGCTGTTAATTATACATAGGCACTTATCTGATAACTAAATATATTTGAACCCTGAAATGCAACAAGTCTGTTATTATAGGATATGAGGCCATACGGTTTTTAAATAAATATACGAACTTTATAGCAGCTATACAGTGTATATTCCTTGATTAAACTGATTCTTAGGATAGAGTTCATACTTGGAAGGCCATCATATCCCACATTATTATATTAAATTCAACTCTGACGTTAAATTGTTGAAAATTATCTTAGTTAAAGGTGCACAAACGATAATATTCATACACCAATTGGTGTACATCAGAGTAAATTATTGCACTCAAATCGTCTAATAGGTAACAATTAATAAGGAAGAGGTACCTAACCTATACGTGTTTAATATTCAATAACGTTTAGCCACCTTATACACAGTTATAGTAGTTAAGAATTGGCAATAGCCTAGCTAAAGTGATCGCTCGTGCTTGAAAACCATTTATTTATGTGTCATTTTTGAGATCGCCTAATCAGAATTAATTTTCAAGTGGATTATGTAGTCATTCTAGTAACGTTTTGCTCGACTGGTGTTTTGCAGTTAATCATTAAGATCTATGTGAAGTTTACATTGTACAAAAGTACAACATACCGAGGTATAATGTCTGAAATGTGTTTTAATAATTTTAAGACCGGATATTGGAAGTCGTTTAAAATGCACATGCCCAACACGTTTGTTATAAAAAAATTGTGCCACTAGGTTGGTATAGAAATATATGATGTTTAATTTGTGGTTAGGACTTTGCAACCAGGGTTATAAACTAAGCCAATAAATTACGGCCTGTGCAATATTACGTTGATTATAAGACATTATAATATACCAACCATCTTTGTTGTACAATTTCAATGAGGTCAGTAAAATATTAAAATACTTAAAAAATAAAAAATAATAAAATAAAATATGATCAAAATTATTATTCGTTATCGGTAAATAAGAAATGCATATTTTTCAATTATTTATGTCTATTATAGTTATTTTTAAGTATTAACACCGTAAATTATTTATTCAATTAAAAGTTAATATTTTTTTTAGGATGGGGGTAAGTGCCCCGTTCCTACCCTCAATGGACATCCATAAATGAGTAAGTATACTTATACCTACCAAACAGAATAAAGAAGGCTGCTGGTAAACGATATATAAATATACTAATATTGTATTATATACAATATACAATATACAATAAATTGTATACCTAGGTGATGCTGCAACGTGGTGTAATGTTGACTGTGAAAAAAATTAGTATGGTCATTTATAATAATAATTATTATAATTATTATCATTATTCGCGTTATAAACGTTAACACGTTCGTTAAATCCCACCGGAGCGTATATAAACTTGATATGCATGTCGTAATTAACATGTCCGTACGTCCGTTTTAATTTTTAGTTTTCATCTATTCGATCATATTTTTTCTGAAATGTTACTATTTTTAAATGGCGTGTTTACATGAAAATAATTTGATATTATATACTTATTGTATACATAATAATATTGTTTATGCGTTTGAACGTAAAAATCGCTAAACAACAGCAGTATTATATAGGTTGATTATGGACCTCAATGTACTAAGTATGATACTGTAAAATGTTTATTTTTAGTATTGTTTCCATAGGCAGGCGAAGTGTGCACATTTTTAATTATAGTATAAAATATAAAAAAAAAAATACAGTGAAAAAACATTCTCATTTTTTTGCACGCGCATATATACTATATAATACCAATTTACTTAATTAATGATTTTATTCAAAATGCAAAATAAAATGATTAATCGATACATAGAGTTATTTCACCGGTATTTTTTCAACAATTGTAGATACACATTTCGGCAAGACAATATTTTGTAATTGTGATAACCGACAATCGAACATTTTTGTATTTTTGTTTTTGAAATGTTTAACAATTAAATACAATAATAATGAAGTGCTTGCATAGAAAATATAGATATCTTTAGTTAAGTTGAATATTTGTTAAGATACTGTTAATATATAATATTATTTGTGTCTGTGTTAACCTAGTGGCTAGTGGAGTACAATGATAACTGCAAATGCAAAATAGAGACTCGCGATTTTACAAAAACAAAAATGTCATTAGTAGCTAAGAATCTTAAAGGTCTAATAATATAATTTAACATCAGTTTTAGTACTCCAAAGGGAGGGAATGAATTTTAATTTATATGGAGCTAAAAGAAAGATGTTTGATAAAAGTTTTAAAGGTATCCACCATTGGTTTAATTTATTGATTATAAAATAATGAAAATACCGTAATATATATTTTTTTAAATTAATTTTTTTTTTTTTATATATCGCAGTCGGATTAGGTAACCTATACATTATTACAGGTTATGTTTCATATCTGCACACGAAAACTTCCGTAATTATATTTTACGTGTTCGTGTTCAACACGTACCAATTAATGTCAGATTCAGTTTGAAAATAATTTTCGTTTTCCATTTGTAAAAACATAATATTACGCAATCTAGTGCCATTTTCATGTTAGGTAGGTGTAGGCTATACGTAGGTATATTATAATAATTCTCGACCACTAAAAAAAAGTATAATACCCAGTACCTACTGTAACTCTGTAAGGAAGTATCCGGTATACCATTATTAAGTACATTCAGATTGCATTCGATCGAACGCAACGATAGCTGTTAGTTATGCAAGCTAAAAAAGCAAAAATGTTAAGGTTGTGCTAAAAAAAATTAACAATCGTCATGACATAACTGCTGTATACGACTATTTAAAACTAGGTTGACATTTTAATGTAGTATGTACCTACCTATGTGTAATGTGTATGTATAATTTAGAATTTAATTGTATTTTTCCGTACACGTGCGATATGCACATTTGCATTATGAACTTTTTCAACTACGGCCGAAGAGGCGCATGAAAAAATAATTAATTTAAAAATACGTAACAGTTTCTACTGCAGTTGTAGAATTCTGTAGTAGGTACATTTCAACTGTCTGGGTAGCAATGTCATTACTCATTGCGACACTTTTGTACTGATTTATAAGGGTTATGCACAGCACAGAGTTTTTCATTTATAATAATATAATATTATAGAATAAAATAAAAACAATCACGTCACGTTATAAACGGCTTAGACAAATATTATAATGGAATCCAGTGAGTATTTCTAAAAATAACAACTTGGTTATTATATTTTTTATTGAAAATCGAAAAACGACATTGTGCTAATATTATTACTAAGTTTCAATTACTTAAGGATAAAAACTTTATTTTTAAAATCATGAAGATAACCAATACACCCATATTTTTTTTTTTTTATCACTGGAAACTAAATGGTATTAAAATCACTGACTATATCAGTACGGTACATTGGTATTTTCTAATTCACAAAAAAAAAAAAATATCCTCCAGCTATGAATTTGTGATTAAGTGATTGAATTTTTTATATTTGCTCTTCAATAAAATCGTTGCAGCGACAAACTTTCCCGCTAACATTTATAATTTATTATTCATATTATAATATAATATACCAAACGACTCTCTTGAACGTGTCGTGTTGCAGAAATCAAACGACGAACATTTTTCAACTTTTTTAAGTCTTATGACGGAAAGTTTGTCGGTTATTCATTATCGTCGTGCGAAATATTCCCACATGCTGGGTAAAAGTACGCTTTATATATATATATATATTATAGTATATACTATGACTGAAATACAAAACGAAGGGAATATAAAGTTTTCGTTAGCCATAGTGTATTTCCAATGGCAAACACCTAATAATACACGTGCAAAAACCGCAAATTCGTCGCTCGTATCATAATGATATTTCAAACAAACTTTTAACGGTTAAAATAGTATGGAATCAAATAAAAATACACGCATATATAATATATACAACAAGTTAACCAACGTATCTCAGTTACATAAAAGATAAAAGTTACTAAAAAAATATTCACTTCAAAATAAATTCAATTTAAAATCGAGGAATAAGATGCTTCACGTGTTTCATTCACAATGAAATAAAAGACGTAACGCATCTTTAAATTATATAATTATAATGGAAATTAATAACACTCAGTGTTTGAAAAAAAAACTCGACTGGCATAGGTAGTAATACTAACAATTGAAATATTAATATTGCAATATTATACAGCAGAGTTATTAACAATATAGCATATTATGTCAATTGAAATTAATATAAAGATATGCGATTGTTGAACGTCTAACAATGTAAATAACATAATATTTTAATGAGTAAAGAACTTGTCAGAGTTGCGTTAACATTATACATATTTTACAAATTAAATTATTAATTAAGTGTATTGTATCTATTAATTGTAAGTCAATCATAAAAAAGTTTTTTAATTAAAAGATATATACAGTATACACTATGTTATACACAATTTATAAATATAATTCAGGTAAGTAATACCTTAGTCACCTGCATATCTCAATAATGTCCTGTCTTGATAATACTCTTATTAGTTATCACCTATAATATTAATATTAAATAATTATGAATAACTCGTTACACAGTGTTTTTATTTTATACATCTACCTAATTTAATATAAATCAAGTACTTTTAATAAAATGGTAACTGACGTATCATCGATACCAGGTCAATGGTTCCCTACCTTTTTATACCTTAATATTTTATTACGTTTTGCGGATAACCATCGGAGCGGAAAATCATCGAACTTTTCATTTTTAAAGTTCTATTTCATTCATATTTGTCGTAACGCTATCAATTGGTTCGTAAACACCGCTGACTTGTTTTATCCGTTATTTGTTTTTGTCAAATTTGTCAAAT
The DNA here is from genome assembly GCF_003676215.2 of Rhopalosiphum maidis. Taxonomy (NCBI): domain Eukaryota; kingdom Metazoa; phylum Arthropoda; class Insecta; order Hemiptera; family Aphididae; genus Rhopalosiphum; species Rhopalosiphum maidis. Next base: position 43,201,389 of record NC_040879.1, read on the forward strand.
TCAAAAATCCATATAAGATAACCTATAATATTATTTGACGGTTTAAATACGACACGGCGATGTTTGTGCGATTTTCACACCTAACAGTATATTATTATAACATTTTATTCACTTTCGACGATATAATTATAATACAATAATATACAATACACTATTCCAATTATTTTCGCGTATAAAAATCATATTGTTTAAATCGCTTACCTTGAGTTACTCCCCACTAGAAATGTAAAACCTTGCAATCAACACAATAGGTGAGTATATATTATGTTAAAACTTTCAAATAATTGTTTTTGAAAATTATAGAATTCATAACATCATAGTGGTATTTTTTTAATTTTAATAAAGTATAACGAAAGGCCACTCAACAAACTTGTAACTTATTTACAGGAATAATACTTTTAAATAATTGGGGCAAGTATTTTAAGTAATAGATTATAATTGCGTATATAAAATTTTAAAATAATTTAGAATCCTATTAGGTACATGATATACAAATATAGTAAACTCGTGTGTAGAAGTATAAATAAATAAAATATCTTAATTTTTAAAATAATTGCAGGACATTTTTTTTTAAAAAATAAGTAGGTACTTATATTCAGGTGTTTATTTTTTTTTTTTATTGACTATGAGTTTTAATTGTTTTTAGTTATTTAATAAACTATTACAATTTACTATGAATTCCAGGAAGTTAGTTATTTTATAATGATTCGGTTAAGTATTTAAAAATTAAAAATAAATTTATACTAGCAAATATTAAATAGTACAGGAAAGGCTACAGTGATTGTTTGTTGATTACTCACCTCACTGCGTATAAAATAATCACAGTTGTAAAAAAACATTTTATTATTTGTAAAAATATTTTCAAGCAGTGGTAAGTATTTACTATAATACGGAGAAAGACGTATATTTAATACCTGATACGAATACTAGTTATTATCATAGAATTTAAATTGGCTGTAGTTTTATAAATCAGAAACTACTATTTTGATTTTTGATTTAGAAGTAGCATTTGAAAAAAAAATAGTTTGTGGCTACTTCCTTCTTAAACAGCATATGATAAATCTAAGTATTTACAATTGCAGTCACTAAGTAAACTTAACAATTATGAAAGAAAAAATTTAAATAAATGTATTAGTAAAGTATAAAATTCTGCCGAGCATACTCGCGGTAAATTGCTCTGTATTGTGTATAACTAGAATAAATCATGACACGTGCGACTTTGCGACTTGTGTGCGTGTGTGTATATTTATATATGTATACAGATAAAATACAAGACAGTTAACAATGTAATGCGCAAGTGGATTTCCATTATAAAGTTTTGGATAGAGTTAGAACACATAGGTACTCGAGCATACGATACGCTTGTTGTAGCTTAAAATAGTAATGTTGACCTTTGTTGCGGTCGTTTGGTTTGTTAGCGATCCTACCAGAATAAACAGCGGCGTTTACGAATAAAGTACAAAAATCCTACAAAACCGAAAATACTTTTTTTGCTTACGAAAAAACGTTACTAATTGTATTACATTATACATTTTAGTATTCACAGAGACACGCGCTGTTTTTTTTTTTTTTTTTTGGACACGCGTTATTGGAGTTAATATATTTTTTTTATGTTTCGACGTAAATATATGAAACTTTACTCGTGCTTCAAGTATAATATTAAAATATAATCTGACGGACATTGCGGTCAGACTTTGATGGGTCTTCGAGCTCCAGGACGTTTGTGTTGTGGGACGTTGTCGTCAGGATTAAGCAGGTAGAACCAGATAGTTCAGTTGTTTTATTTATGTCTGTAGAGTAAACAGTACAGATTTTTCACCATCACAGATAGCAGATATACAATGACATAACAATGTGAATAATAATATGCAATACAGTTATCAAATGTTTGAATAGCAAATATTGACGATCGTAAAAAATCGTGTATAGATTTGATTCATTGTTTACGATTTAAGTACGTCTTATCGAACATGATCATCTCCAGTTTTTCTTTGATATAAAGTTTTGATTTACTATTGATAATGTAAATTCAATAACTCAGAAACTACTTATTCAAATTTTAATTAGAATGCATCAACATTTAAAAAAAAGTCAACTGATATAAATTAAAGTTTTAATTTAAATAAAAAAAGATTCCCACTGAAATTTTGATCATACGTATTAAGTGGTTTTCACATAAAAATATCTATTTAAAAATAATTTAAAAATTTCGAAAAAAAAATATTTGAATAAATGTATTATACAAAGGGGTAATACCATTAATACCAATGCCCTGTGTCTAGTAAATAACTTTGTGTGATGAAATAGTAATGATAATAAGCCACTAAAACTATTTAAAAAATTTAGTTAACTATTAAGATATTTTGACCATTTTTGATTTAGCGTATGATAAAATGAACAAATTTTAAACCATGATAGACATAAACATAATATAAGAAGTGAAAACGTTTGTTTTGAATCGAGTAAATCATATTAATTTACGTGTGTAATTTGCTCATCTTTACATTTTTTGATAATAAATTATAATATTATATAATTTGTAGTTTTATTGAACCTATAAGATTTAAATCGACTTTATCTGAAACAAAATATGCAGAATTCTGCGTTTGATAACACTTACAAGTCTATTGTATTATTGTTTATCTGCAATTTTTTTTTTTATTGACATTTTTAAAATTATCAAAATAAATCAATACATTAATTATTCTATACGAGCTGCTATGTCTCTTGTCTGTTGGATTTTTATAAAACAGTAGAAATCTGTAATTTAATGTTTGTGTTTAGTATTAACCTGACCGCTTCCATATGTTTATTTCGATATCGTGTAAAAAAATATACACCTACAGTAATACAGTAATAGTAGTGATTACTTACAGTATTCATTTTACTTTAAACGTTTTGAATTTAGAGGATTTTCCCATTAATCAGATTTATGTTTTGTTTACGCTAATGAATCAATGTAAAATAATTTAAACATGAAAAAATAACCGTTTCAATCACTTGTGTTATTCGCACAGTAGTGCACTCTATCATTGTCACTCGGAGATGAGCGAAGAATTCACTACTATTTTTTTTCATTTTACTCATCACCGTGATACAATTTATCGAGATTGAATAATAATAATAACAACAATAATAATACAAAAAGGATAGGTGGAAATGTGATTTGCGTTGCACAAAGAGTACCGCCTACAAAAAAAAAAAAAATAAAAATAATAATAAATAAATAAAAATGCCCAAGTCTTACAATGAAAGCCGAGCAAGTCACGGCCAGGGGAGGAGCAGAAGGGGATGGCAGAAAATAAGGAAGAATGGGTGTGTATATATAGTGCGGTGCAGCCAGTGGTCTTATGTAGGTTTATATATATGTATGTGAGTACAACGGTATCAGCTGGAGGATAAATTCACCAGAGACATTTGTCAAAGACGCTAAACAAAGATTTATGTAACTCCAGCAGACAATGGGTCTACGCGCGCGTTAGTGTGCGTGTGGAGTTAGGCAAAAATAAAAATATAACCTGTTGGCCTATTGCGAATAAGACCTATGGCGAGGCTTTCGATAGTCGCAGTCTTACATATCGGTTGCCGTATTTATTATTATCGTATAAGTCAACAGCACTGCGTGCTAGCAGTGATATCCGTTTTCCCGTTCCCGGTCTACGACAATCGATTCGTTCATCTACATAATATATTATTACACGCAGAGAACCCTTTTGGGTCCAACGTTTGCGAACGACTCCACGCCAGCACCAAATATATATATATATATATATGGAACTGTCTTTCGTTTTGCTGTCTCGAAATTTTCATTTCAGTACCCGCGACCATACACGATATTTCTTCGATGCTCGTCTTGTCGACACTCCCGACTGTTAGTCCAGCGTATATATCTATAATAAACGAATTTCTGGCAAGTGGCCGATTTTGATCGAAAAATTTGATACAACATCTGATAATCGTATATTCTTATGCGAACAGATAAATAATACACCATTATGTATAATAATGCAATATCAACGTAAAATCCGGTAGTCAAAAGAATGAATTTTCAAAGATTTAAGTCAACCGTTTTAATAAGCCGTTCGTCCTATTTATTTATTTTTGGATACATCAGTAACCCATTCAGTACAAAAGTTTACATTTTGAATTGGAGGCAAAGTCATTGACCTTGACTATGTAATACTTCGCATTCAGATCAAGTAGACGTTGTGCGTTATTTTAATCTTACTAATGTATAATAATGTAAATTTTAGATGTTCTGATCGCTGTTAGCTCATGTAATATTTAGTTAAGTGAATGTGAATATATATAATATATGAGATTGTATGAGTTAAAATAGCAACAGAAACAAATTTAAAATGATAAAGAGCTGAGTACAAATTCAAGAAGTCGAAATCTAACAAAAAACATTATGATGATTGCAAAAGTGTCTAGAAAAATTTAATAATTAGAGCTGTGTTGGATACGAGGACTAAAAAAAGAATAATATTTTCCATAAACTTACTGAGCACTTCAATCATGAAAACTCTAAGAAATTAAATTTAAAGTATTTTTACTCTGCAAGTTTTTTTTATTGCACTGGTACACTAGGGAAATACTTTGCATACGATAAAAGTTATGTAACGGAAAATCATATTCTGAAAAACCTAAATTACTACCATAATAAGTTATCTGATATACATTTCTAATGTAAACATTGAATGCATATAAATAACTGTTATGATATTGCAAGACTTATCATAAAACGTTTATCGTGTCATTTTTAGTCCGATTCACGCTGTTAGTGGTGCATAACAAATCGATATTATTTTTGATTTTGAATACCACGAAGGTATGTTATATTGTTAATGGTGGAGGGGTAAAGATTTAATTATGCTTATTCTGGTACGAAGGTCAGCCCATGCTTACACAGGTCGTGTGCGTAAACAAGTTGTATCATACGTGGAATAGAAATTATAATTAAATAACGAATATTGAACGAAAAAAAATTGTTTTATCGGAGAAACCAAAACGCATACGTCAATTATTGTACCTACTATGTATAAAAAAAATCCTAAATTAGTTACACAAAACGGGGAAAAATATTACACTGTAGTTATAAAGCTATATAATTGTTATTATTTTATTTTGTAATTTTTTTTTTTTTTTAATAAATAAATAAAATATATTATTCTTTGTTGGGATATTTATAGCATTATTGTGACTCGATAAAAAAATATTAGCAGTAGATTATCGCGGAAATATAGTTAACGAAAAACTTTTAAATCGAGTAGAATATTGTTAGAATCTTATTAATTCCATATACGATAAACTCAGCATGCACTATTATAAGACATACTTGGTAATTTCTTCTTAATTTAATACTGTTTTGCATTACCGATAGATAATTATAATTTATAACTATGACTGAAGAGAATAACACAACGGAGATATTTAACCTTAGGTCTAGAAGTCTAAAATCATTAACGATACTAATTATTATTTATATGAAGCAATTCAGAAATAATAAATATTAAATATGAATATTGTGAATATTTATGAATTTGTAATTTAAATATATAACCTATCATATAATAAAAAAATTTAAAAAATCCGCATGGTAAGTATAATATTTTTATGTTCATTTTTGCATAATCCAAAAGAGCCAGCTTTTAAGTATCGATAGGTTACGTTTAATATTATTAAAGCATTTATTTCGTTTATGTGAGTATCAATAAATGTATATCAAACTAAAATAATCTTATTTTCATTAATTTATGTATTTATATATTAAATTTTGAACATGGTTAACCTTAGGAAAGCAAATTATGCATGGCTCCAAACAAGTTTTGAACTCAACATGGGATTTATATATTTATATATATATAAACTTTAAGTTATTTCGAGATAAAAACAAGCGCAAACTCAACTGATTAATGAATAGTTGTTAGACCAGTGGATACAGTTGCAAATGGGACATATGTTTTGACGATATCCTAAAACTGATTTTTTTTCTCTGAAATATATTATATCAGTTTATCACTATCGAGAAGGTCTAACAACTCTATTTACAAAAGTAAAATAAAACAGAACCGTTTCGACTTTGGTTTTCAATTGTTGGATATTATATCAAAACAGCTATGATATATACATATTCAAGTTCTAAGAAATTCCATGATATATTTATAAACATCATCGTAAAATATTAATAAAACACACGGAGTAAAATTTCGTGGTAGTATTTCGATATTGATTTATACGGTTTGACAGTAAAAAAATATCGAAAGACGAAAATAAAGTTTTAAAATTCAACGATATCGTCAAAGATTAAAAATTATTAAAGTAATTTTCATGGTAAGTAATAACTTTTTTTAGTTGTACAAAATTATTTTTAAGTTACTTACTAATAACTGCTATAATAATAAAAATGTGTGCTCTTATATAATACCAATAGAAAAATACGGATATTCAACAATTTTTTTCA